>NC_142503.1:19380367-19533235 GCF_057876585.1 Rhinolophus sinicus
GAGCATCTTTTCTTGGTTACTTAAGAAATTATTGGACTGAGAAAAAGATGATTGGAAAATTATAAATAACATTACTGTTAGCTATCTGCAATCTCTTCTTACTTCACATGATTGAAAGGCCCATTTTTGTACACTTAGTAAATGTATTCATTTATTTCAAGATTACTTGGCCCCTAATAATATAATATTCATCCAAATATGAACAACATGAATCTATCCTTAATTGTGTAGTTGAGGAAAGCTAAACCAAACAGACTGTTATTAAAAAAATGTATAGTAAGTCTTTCCTTAAAACGATAACACACTTCCTCTGCCCTTGAAGAGTGCCGATCACTTAACAAATGTATGCGTAGTCGTCAAAAACATTTCCTCCTTTTCCTATCCTTATATATTTCCTGAGAAAAACAGGTAAAGAAAGGTCAAGTAAGAAAGGAAACTACTTTCTTATTCATCCGATAATTATTCTATTAACAGAAATCATGTTCAAGGTGACAGCTTATCGGGAAATTAGAACATAAAAGTCACAGAAATGAACACCAACCACATGACAGCCAGGTCTCTTATCAACAGCATTCTTTCTATGACAAACCTGCTTCCCTTTCCTGCTACCATTTTCAATATTACTACCTAAAACTCGGCCTGTTTTCAATACAATCTTTGCTCTGATGTACCACAAAATGGGAGGTGGACTAGGCAAATGTATTAATCTTTTCCTGTAAAAGCTGTTAATAACTTATTTCTGCGCTCCTATTTTGATAGGCTTACTTCCTTAAATCTCTAGTAGAAGGACAAATTAAATTAAGGTAGATAGTACGTAATTCATAACCAAAGATACAAAAACACAGCAAGAAGATGATTAGCTTGAAAAAAAGAAAAAAGGCTGATAACAAAGTGGTAAAAGGGAGAGTGAATAACAAGATACCATTATTTTTGCTGTGAAAGAAAGACAAGTAAGACCATTTTCTTTAAGTATTCAAATTTAAGATATTACTTGAGATTATACTTTTCTTTTTAAGGGTGAAAAGTATAGCACACATTGCTTAAAACAGACACGCCAAAATATATACAAATGTCAAATAAATATAGATGCTGTACATGTGTATCAAAATTTTCTTAATTATCCCTAGGCTTTTGAGTTACAGGAGACACTTTTTAATTGATTGTCTTGATTTTCTAGTATTGCTCCAATAAACTTACAAAAATTTGGGATTAAGAAATATTATCTTTATTTCAATATATATATTTTTATTTTAATAGGATAGCTGCATACTATTGATTTACCAAAGTATGTGACATCATTTTCTGTTTCTCCCTATCTTCAATCTATTCACATCCTTGCAAAATAATAAACTCATTTCTATTTGAAACTACCTATCCCTCATTTTTGTCTCACTCAGTTTGAATGGATGTACCCCCATGCTCGACTTCACAAGTAAGCAATTTTTTTCGAAAGGGATAAACTTATCCTATCCCTTCAGTTCATGTCATCATTTAGTGTAAGAGGAAGTCAGATTTAGGGCACCTATCTACTCTCCCTGCTGGATGGACATGAGGCTAAAGTGAGGCATCACAATTGAAATTAGCCACATTATGACTAAGGGTAGAAATATTTAGAGGGGAAAAAAAAATCAGCACAAGGAAAAGAAAAAGCAAGCTAAGAGATGTAAAAGCTTCCTAGGAATGGAATGGCCTCCCGGTGAATGAGATACTTGAACAAATCCCTGAATAAAACAGAGAGAAGATCATTCCAGGCAGAGGAAAGAGCAACACACTGGTACTCAGATGGGAATGGGATTAACATGGCCAAGGAGAAGTAAAGATTATTGTATATCTAAGAAAAATAGGAAGGTAATAAAATCAGAATTTTGGGGAGATACAGATAACACATTTGTGTAGGTCTTGGAAAGATTTTGACATTTTTTTTTTTTTTTCCAGAAATGGAAAGTGACTGGAAGATTTTGAAAAGTGAAATAACACGATCCCTTTTACATCTTTAAATTGGTACTAGAATCTTAAAGGGAGAAGAGTAGAGAGAGCTGTAGGACAATCACGGAAGCAGGAAGCCAGTTCAGAGGTTAGTGCAACTTTCCCATTAAGAGAATGTGTGCTGTTTTTTAGATAAACGTTCAAAACAGGATTTTGATTGTGAAGGTTTAAGAAGTTTGATAATAATTATGAAGTCTTGTTTTATTTCCCCTGCCATAGCATCCCAACATTAGCTGCAATGGGAAACCATAGTAGAATGGTTTAGGAACCCTTGAACACTTCATGTATTATAATGTGGGAGGTGCAAGATATTTGATAATAAAAAAATTGCTTTCACTGTACTCTAATTTCACTTGCAACATTTCATTAAATTGCTTGTGTCATATAATAGCTAGAAAATTGCTGATATAATATGAAACTTGCAAGTATGATCTAAAATGCATTTAACCTGCAGAAAATTAATGATTCAAGGATAATAAGATGGAATAATTTGGTATTTGCATAGTTGCAAGTTTCCAGACACTACAATAGGGAAATTAGAACACTAAGTGCTATTTTAAAAACAGATTCTTCTAACATGGGAAATCTAAATAATGTGAAGAAATTTAGATTATTTTTTTTTTTTTTTTTTTTTTTTTTTAGAAATTACAAGGGGACATGGTTGTTGACACTGTATTTCCTCTAAAATTAACTGGTCAATTGCATGCTTATATATTTATTGTTATGTTGTAAGCTTATACAAATTATAATCTCTGAAATGAAATCAAACATTCTATTTGTGTAGGTGCAATGCTTAAGAAATTTTTAAAGAAAATAGCTAAGGAGAAGCAATAAAACTCATCTACTAGTAGACTAGAGGGACATTTACTTTTAGAATTTAAAGAAAAGGTCTCCAATTCAATCTCAGAGCTCCATGCAGGAGGAAGAAAATTCATGGGTATTTGTGGATTTTGGGACAAGGAAATTGCTCTTCTGTATTGTCTCTCATTTAAGAACATCATCAACTCAAATGTTTGTAAGGATATAAAGGCAGTTGTAGCTCACATCTTGACATCTCAGAATGGCAATCATTCTTGTATCTATTTAATTGTCACTGAATATAGAACACAAAGATTCTGGTGAACAGGATCATCTTGATGATGTAGAATTAAGTATTAATGGCCATTCTGGATCTCTCAGCTTTAGGAGCCTCATCTCTGAACCTCTCTCTCAGCGTTATGATGGTCTGGACATCACTCAGTCACAGAGCCAATAGGAGTTGGAGCCGACTCAACAGAATGTAACACAGAAGTTATGTCAGTACATAGTTTTTGTTTCATGTAGATTTTAAATTGAGATATATGAGTATTTCACCTACCATAAAATTTACCATTTTAAAGTGTATCAATTTAGTGGATTTTAGTATTAGGTTGGTGCAAAATTGCAGTTTAAAAGGTTAAACATAATTGTAAAAACCGCAATTACTTTTGCACCAACCTAATACATTCACAAAATTATGTAACCATCACTACTATCTAAATTCCCAGTTTTCACACCACCAAAGGAAACAATGTATCCATTAGCAGTTACTCCACATACTCCTCCTCCACTCGGAAACCAATGATTTACTTTCTATCCCTATGGATTTGCCTATTCTGGACATTTTATGTAAACGACATCATGCGCTGTTTGGCTACTTGCGTCTGGCTTCTTTCACTTAGCATGTATCAATAATTCCTACATTTTTTATGGCTGAATAATATGTTGTTACATAGATACACCATATTTTGTTTATATATTCATCAGATAACAGATATTTATATTGTTTCTACCTCGGTTATTATAAGAAGTACTGCTATAAAATTTGTGTACACGTTTCTGTGTGGACATGTGTTTAATTTCCTTTTGGTAGAATTTCTAGAAATTACTGGACCATATAATAATGTTACAATAAACATTGTTGAGGAATTTATAACTGATTTTCTAAATAGCTATACCATTTTGTGTTTCCACAAGCGACATACAAGGGTTCCAATGTTTCTACATCCTTGCCAAAACTTAATATCTTTTCTTCTTCTTTCTTCCTTTCTTTCTTCCTTCCTTTCTTTCTTCCTTCCTTTCTTTCTTTCTTTCTTTCTTTCTTTCTTTCTTTCTTTCTTTCTTTCTTTCTTTCTTTCTTTCTCTCTCTCTCTCTCTCTCTCTCTCTCTCTCTCTCTCTCTCTCTCTCTCTCTCTTTCTTTCTTTCTTTTTTAATCATATTGTCATGCTAGTAGATCTGAAGTAGTATAACATTGGGGTTTAGACTTCCATTTCCCTCGTGACTAATGATGCTGAGCATCTTTTATGAGCTTATTGTTTGTTTGTATATCTTCTTCGGAAAATGTTCAATTCAGGGTCTTGGTTCATTTTTTTAATAGGGTTGGATCAAGAGTTTAACTAAGCTACTCCATGGCATTATGGCATCCATTTTGTTTAACCAGGATGCCTGCAGTGACCTTAAACTGATAATAGAACCTTCATGCAAGTGAACACCCATAGAGTCAAAAGCAAAGGGAAGTCACATATGACTTCTCCAACAGCCCTTGTGATAAGCAGTCTCCCCTGCCTCCCACTGCCTTCTTCATATGCACCCCTTAGATAAGATTCCCATGTAACGTACCGACACACTACTCTTTTGGATTGAACTGACCAATCCAGCTTTAGCCCAGCAAATAACTGCATCCATGGATCCTCATAAAGGTATGTACCCCAGGTCCTGTTCCTCTTTGTCTGACTCTGTCATGATCTCTCCATGTGGACCCTCAAATTGTGCTGGGTACTTCCTTCAGGACCTGTGAGTAATAAACTGCTCTATTTCAGTTCCTTGTGTAGTTTTGTTAATCTCAGTTCACCATCCAAAACCCTTTGCTCCACTTGTGTGTTAACTTGACAAATTCATAAGTTGCACGTCTTTCAAATTCTTTCTCTTTTTATGTCTAAACAGTTTCTTATAGACAGCATACAGATTGACCATATATTTAAATCCATTTTGTAAATCTCTGCCTCTTAATTGGAAATTTTAAAGTTATTAGTTAAGGAAGGGCATCTGCCATGTAACTACTTGTTTTTTGCATGTTGCATATGATTTTGTTCCCCAGTTTCTCCATCACTGCCTTTTTTGTAAGTAGTTAATTTTTGTTGTGTAACATTTTCATTCCCCTCTTCTTTCTTTTTCTGTATATATTTAGTTGCTCCTTTTAGTAACTACCTTGGGGAATGCAATTAACATCTTAAACATAACATAGTAGTTTGAATTCTACCAACTAAGTTTCAATAATTTACAAAAATGTTGTTCCTATAGGTCTTTGTCTCACATCTTTCATATTGTTGTCACAGATTACACATTCATATATGTGAAATATTAATATAGCTTTGTAATTTTTTTAATGCATTTACCGTTAAATCATATAGGAAATAAAGATGAGTTAAAAACTAAGTGCACAGTAATACTGACGTTTATATTTACCTAGCAGTTAACTTTATTAAAATACTTTATTTCTTTTTTTTCCCCTTGTGTAATTTTTTTTCTTTATTATTTTTTAATTAAAGTTTATTGGGGTGACAACTGTTAGTAAAGTAACATAGGTGTCAGGTGCATAATTCTGCAATACATCAAACATATGTCACATTGTGTGCTCACCACCCAGAGTCAGGATCTTGAGATTATTATGCTAAGCAAAATAAGTCAAACAGAAAAAGTTGAGAACCATATGATTTCACTGATATGTGGTATATAAAATTGAAAACAACAAAAGAACAAGACAAACAAATGAAGAAACAAAAACTCATAGAAACAGACAATAGCTTAGCGGTTACCAGAGGGTAAGAGGGGAGGAGGCCAGTAGATGAGTATAAAAGGGATCAAATATGTGGTGATGGAAGGAGAACTGACTTTGGGTGGTCCTTTATTTCTTAATATCCCTTTAAGTTATTGTCTAGTATCATTCCATTTCTGCCTGAAGGGCTCCTTTTAACATTTCTTGTATGACAGGTCTACTAATAGTGAACTTCCTTAGCTTTTGTTTATCTGAGAATGTCTTAATTCTCCCCTCATTCTTGAAGGACAACTTTCCAGATATACAGATAACTTGATTGAGAGTTACGTTTTGCTTTTTTTTTTTTTTTCAATTTTTAGCACTTTAACAATATTCCTGATGAAGAATAAACTGCTAATCGTATTAATGGTCCCTGTATGTATAACTCACTTCTCTCTTTTGTTTTCAAGACCGTCTCTTTGATTTTGTCTCTTGGGAATTTGACTACAATGTGTCTTGGTATCAGTCTGAGTTTTTCATGGTTGGTGTTCACAGAACTTTTTGGATGTGTACATTCATATAGTTCATCCAGTTTGGAAAGTTTTCTGACATTATATCTTCTGTTCTGGAACTCCCATGAAGCATATAAGTATATTATTAGTGTATTCAATGGTGTTTCACAAGTCTTCAGATTCAGTTCATTTTTCTTAATTATTTTCTACTGCGAGAAGTACCTTATCTTCAATTTTCCTAATTCTTTCTTCTACCTGCTCAAATCTGTCATTGAATTCCTCTAATAAAATTTTCAGTTTAGCTATTTTATTTTCACTTGCTGAGTTCTATACTTTCAGGTCCAGAAATTCTATTTCACAATTTCTCTTTGTTAACATTCCTTATTTGTTCATATGCGTTATTTTCCTTAATTTCTTCCAGCTCTTTGCTTATGGTTTCCACTAAGAGTTGAGCATATTTAAGACAGTTAATATAGACTCTTTGACTAGTAACGTCAATGTCAGAGATTCCTCAGGAATACTTTGTGTTTTCCTGTGAGTGATTCATATTTTCTTTTTTAGGGGGTATACTTTGTAATTGTTTTAATTACAACTGGACATTTTGAATTACCATTAATGTGGTAACTTTAGAAATCAGATTCTATTCCTCATCAAGAATTGCTTTTATTACTTATTCAGGTCTGTAGTGATTTTTCCACAATAATCTTGCCCCATCTGTATTCCTTGTGTGGTATTACTGATGTGTCTGCTCCATTACCTCTTTTGTCAGGCTGTTACTTGACATAGATGTCCTTAAATGTCTACAGCCATAAGTAAATGAATTAATTAAAATATGTGTATGTATGTTTCTGTGAATTTTACAATAGTTGTTGCCAGGGAAGATGCTGCAACATAAGGAGACCAAAACAAAGACAAGTGTCTGCTAGCAATCAAATTTTCAGTTTTTGTTTATCTGAGAATCTCTAAATCTCATTGGGTAGAGTGATCTGTAGATGTGTTTATGTGCAGTTGGTCTAGAGTGCAATTCAAATCTTCTATTTATTGATCTTATTCCTATATATTCTATGTGTCATTAAAAATGGAGAACTTAAATGTCCAGACACTATTGCTAAACGGTTTATTTCTCTTCAACTTTATGAGTTTTGGTATGCAATATGGGGATCTATTATTATTAGGTACATACACATTTATAAGTCATGTTATAATGAACTGACCCTTTTAGTATTAAAAAAGTCTTTCTATATCTCTAATAACAAATTTTGTCCTTAAGTCTATTTTGTGAGATATTGGTTCCATAGGCAGGAAAAATAGAGGCATGGGAAGAGGGGTAAAAATGGGAGGAGGAGATAGCGTCAGCCATTAAGGAGAAACAGCCACCACAATCCAGCCTGAATTGGATTTCAGCTGCCAATAGAGGATCCAGTACTCCATCTACCTCTTAAGGTGAACTTTGGTTAATGATAATGTTATTAGCATGACAGCCAAGAAAATCCACACTCCTTGGCAGCCAAGACAATTCCTAAAGAGCCAAATAAGGACTAAAGTGCCCCCTCCTGATGGGGAGGAATAGTCAGCAAGGACCCACATAGAGACGCCTATAACGCTACCCTTAAGTCCTGAATATTACATCCTTTCCTTTCAAGTGTAATAAATTCCCAAACCTCACTTCTCTTTGGGGCAGCTGCTCTTCAAGCCTGTCCACTCTCACCATCTTGAGAATACACATGTATTATCTTTTTCTAATAAATCTACTGCTTGCTTGCCTTACTTGGTGTGTCCTTGAATTGTTTCCTGTGACGAATACCAAGAATCTGTTCTCCAGTGACAGTATTAGCCATAACAAGTTTCTTTTGATTACTGTTGTATGGTTTACTTTTTTCTACCATTTATTTTCAATCTTTTTGTGTCTTTGAGTCTAAAATATGTCTCCTGGAAGCAACATATTGTTAGATTTTGTATGTTTGTCCATTCTTCAGGTCTTTGCTTTTTTAATGTAAAGTTTAATCAATTAAAATGTAATGTAATTACTAATGAGGTAAAATTTATGCTATTTTGATATTTGCTTTCTATATGTCTTCAATCTCATTTCTTCCTCTGTCCTCAATTACTGCATATTTTGTGTCATATAGGTATTTTTCTAGAGTACCATTTTCATTCATCTGTTATTTAATTCACTATATGTGTGGAGATATTTTCTCAGTAGTCATCCTTGTTCTTATAATTAACATCTTAAATCATAACAATCTTCTTCAATTAATACTTACATTTTCAATAATGCACAAAAATGTTGTTCCTTATCTTTGTTACTGCTTCCTTCTTTGAGCTTTTATCATCATACAAATTAAATTTTTGTGCACTGTATGCCAATCAATCCAGATTTATAAATTGTGCTTTTTGTAGTTGTAGTTTTTGCTCTTTTTTCTCCTTTATAAATTAAATTACATTTATACTGCCATTTACCTATGTAGTTACCTTTATTAGTATTCTAAGTGTTCCAGTGGATTCTATTGTCATTTCTTTTAGTCTGGAGGATTCCATTAGCATTTTGTTTGTTTGTTTATTTTCCTGTAGAGCATGTCAGCTGACAATAACATTCTCAGTTCTTATCTGAAAAGCTCTAAATTTTTCAGTTGTTTTTGATGGATAGTTGTTCTGGATATAGAATTATTAAAGTATAATATTTTCATTTGTTCCTTTGATTAATCCATTGCTATATGATACCACTGCCTTCTGGATTGTATGGTTTCTGATTAAAAATAAAGTGTTAATCTTTTAGTGGAGTACTTTTGCATGATGAGTTGCATCTCTTGTGCTAATTTCAAGGTTCTCTTTTTGTCTTTTGAGAGTTTGTTTATATCATGATTAAGTGTGGATATCTTTCAGTTTATCCTACATGAAGTGTGTTGAGCTTTTAAATATATACATTAATGTTTTTCATCAAACTTGTTAAATTTCAGTCCACTGTTTCTTCAAATACTCTTTCTGTCCCTTTTCCGTCTGGTAATCACATTAAGCTATGTTGGTACATGTCATGATCTGTGCCAAGTCATAGAGGATCTTAATTGAAATTATTTGAGTAATATAATTTAATAATTGATTAACTGAGATAATTGAGATTATCACAATTGAGCTATCTTCAAGTTTGCTGTTTTTTAATTCTGTCAAGTAAAAACTGTCCTGGAATCTTTCTAGTGAATTTTAATGCTGCTTATTGTAATTTTCAACCTGGAATTTCTATTTTTTTTTTTTTTAATGATTTACATCACTTCATTAATAATATTTGATAAACATTGTTCTCATACTTTGCTTTAGGACATTAGGTGTGTTTTTCTTAAGTTCTTTGAACATATTTCGGATAACTCATTCAATGTCTTTGTCTAGTAAATCTAACATCTGGTTTGTTAAGGGACAATTTGTATTGACTGCTTCTTTTCCTTTGAATGGATCATACATTCATGTTTCTTTGTATAGTTTATATTTTTAAAAAATGAATACATTAAATAATATGACAATTCTGGAATTCAAACCCCTTGCCAGTATCTGTTTGCTTGTTTAGTGACTTTTCTTGATTAATTATGTAAAGAATGTATTCTTTTTGTAATTGCATTGCCACTGAGACTCTGCTTAGTTTAGTGGACAACTAATGATGTTGGAGTGATTTCTTTAAATGTTTGTGATTATTAAGGCTCCGATTCTTTGCCAAGAATTTCTGCATGTGGACTGTAGCATGCCTACATCCCTTAGTGAAGCACAAAACTTTCACTTGTGTATAACCTTCTAGATATATTTCAAAGTGACTCAAAGCCCTCTATGAACATCTAATTCCTCTAGCTTTTTCATTTAAAACTTTTTGTTAGCCTACTGTATTCAATAAACGTCCACCAGGAAAATTTGTCTGACAATTGATAAACCGTGAGCCAGGTCAAATAAAGACAAGCCTTTTTAGTGCAGCTTTCAGGGAATTACCAAACCATCAAATATTAATAATTAAGAATGGGCCTTTGAAAGTTCTACATACCACTTGCAGCCTTAAATGCTGTCATGCTGCTGCTTTTTACTGTGAGTTCAGGCTGCTAATTTTCTCGTCTAGTAGAAAAGGAGGATAACAATAGAGCAAGTTAAAACTCCATAACGTTCAATATGCTGGTGCCTTAATTTCTCTGTTTCTTTCCTGGGTTCCTTAGCCAAGGTCTTCAGGCATCTACTTATCAGGGGATGAGGTGGATATCTTAAAAATGCTGTTCCCCACTTTGACTCAATACTCAGTGCTTTTCTACTTCTAACACTTTTTTCTCTCCCTACCATCCCACCTCCCCTTAGACGCCCTAGCCCAGGGTCCATAAATTTGCAGAAACCTGTTAAAGTCCCTCTACTATGAGACAACCTTCATCTGACCTTTGACTGGCATAGCATTCACTGGGGTGCAGTGGGGTTGTTGGTACTTTCTCCTCTTTAGACTCTCTTGTATACCATTTCAGTAAGTGATTAAAAGCTTAACTCTTTCATTTTGGTTTGTTTCTAATCAGTTACTACAACACTTGACATCTCAAATTTCTCTCCAGCTCAGAGATGCACCAGACAATGCAATTCCATATGTATACAGTCCTATAAGTATTTCTAAACAGTTATCTATATCCATATTAAGTTAACATAAGTTAACACTGAGGTCTCTAACTCTACTCAGTTACCACATGTATCATTCTAACCTCTTTCTCTTCTTATCTGTAACCTCCTTTTCAGGAAGTGAGAAAATTGACTCCTCCCATTCTCTATTAATTTACTTAATTCTTCAATTCTAGTACAGATATATTGTAGAATCAGAATTATTATCCCATACCTCAAGAAAAATAACTTTAACAACTAGATACAGTACTTTTGTACACTTTCTTTTGCCTTCAGTCTTACAGGTCACAATTATTGCCAAAGTTACTTAGATTAACAATCTCCCACACCCTTTCCAGTGAGGTTGTTCAATACATTTCTAAACAGTGATTTTTTTTTTTTTTTTTTTTTTTTTTTCATATTCTGTGTTCCATCCTGGAATCCCTTGATCTCCTGAAGGACTTTTAACACTTTTCATACATTAAAGTTCAATCTTTTTGCTCTAAAACATTTAGTATCGACAAATCGTTAGTATCATGGAACCACCATTACTGTTTTATACACAGTGGTTTAACCACACTAAATCTCACCCTGTGTTTCCATTATTCAACCTTCTCCCCACCTCCTCATAGACCCCTGGAAGCCATTGATCTATTTACCATATTTACCTTTTCCAGTAATGTAATTAGAATAATATTTGCAATTTGTTCCACATTATTACCAGCAATTGATATTGTCAAGTTTTAGATTTTAGCTATTGTAATAGGGCTGCCAATATATCGCATATCCCTAATGACAAATGAGTTAGAGCAAAATTTCACATAATTAGTTGTCATCTGAATATCTTTGGTGAGGTGTTTATTCAGATATTCTGCATGTTTTAATTGGATTTTTCTTATTGTTGAGTTTTAAGAGTTCTTTGTATAATTTAGATATAAGTTGTCTAACAGATATGCTTTGCAAATATTTCCTCCCACTATACTTACAAAAAATATCAAGAATTCCCAATAGTAATATCAAATCTGAAAATCTAATTTAATGAACATTGTTAGTATCACACTCAGATCACTTAGATTATTGTTGTCATCTGTGGGCTCACAGCCCAGCTTTCTATGTATATGCTTCTCATATCCTGGACCCAAACTGTCTTTGGAGGACTGCTCTTGGCTACCAGAGCTGCTTCACCTCTACATACAGAGATCCAACAGTCCCTGGTAGGTTATGGCCTCAAAACCTCAACGGTGACCCTTCTTAGTCAATGAGGGAACATAAAAGCCTGGATTTGTTCCCTCCCTTTGGAACTAACACTAAAGTAAATCATGCTCTTGCAATCCCCTGCAAGCTCATGCTGACACGGCATTGAATGGCTTCTTCTTCCTGATCCTGCTTTCTCTGCCATTTACCAACCTACCCTGGAACACACTGTTCATAAGTCATTTGTACATGTGCTGTTCTCAGGGTCTGCTTCTGGAGAACCCCATCAAGATATCTTACTACTAGCAGACAAGAAATTGAGAAGAATGTGGGTAGAGAGAACAGCAGATGAAAATGTATTAATGAAAAATGAATAGTAGATACTTACAGAAAATAACTTCAATAAAGTTAAGAACATTTTAAGAAGTCTTCTCAGCTTGGAAGCCCAAATTACAAATTTGTATGTGAAAGAGGTATTTTGGGTCAATAGTTGGGGTAATAAGGTACTACTTAAATAAATACATAAAAACAGGGCCTGCCAGACCTAATCTCTTGTCCCTTAAGTACTGAACAACTAAAGTCAGTTTGCTTAGATGTCAGAGACTGATGGAGTATGGGCCTGCACCAATAACGGAAGGTGATACTGTGTTTAACATACCATCTACAGGGTTGTGATTACAACACCTTACAGCAGGTGTACTCCCACTCAACTCCACAAATAACTGGGGTCATACTGTATCATTAATAAAAGGACAAAATAAGGACATTTTTAGACAAGCTATAGCTCAGTTACTCTCAAAGACAGGAAATAGAAAACAAGTTCTGCAAAAACATACATCTAAAATCATTATTAAAGAAAAGCAAAACCTTCTTTACTTGCAAAAGATGATTCTATTTATAAAAAACACATAATATACACACGCAAACAAAAATACTAGTGCTAAGAGCTATATAACTCCTACAAAAAAAAAACATAAAATATTTGTAACACTGGACTAGGCAAAGAGAGCTCAGATATGACACCAAATGCATGATATATATATATATATATATATATATATATATATATATATATATATACACACACACACACACACAAAGTACATATATATATATATATATATATTTATTTTAAATGATACACTGGAATTCATTTTTACAAATAAAAAAAAAATTATGCCTCAAGACATAATATTAAAGACATGAAAATACAAGCCACAGTTTGGGACAAAATTTGCAAATTATATACCTGGCAAGGGACTTGCCACCAGAATGTATTACTTAAAACTCAGTAAGACAAGAAACTCAAAGGACAAAATGCCAAATTTGTACATTTCACCAAGGAAGACATATGATTAGCTAATAAGTACAGGACAAGGTGAACAATTTTATTAGTTATGGGGAAATACAAATTAAGCCCACAATGTAATATTTCCACAAACTCTCTATTATGACCACAATGAAAAAGACAGATAATAACAAGTGTTGGTGAATAGGTGGAGAAACAGGATTCCTCAGACACTGTTAGTGAGAATGTAAAATGCTACAGACATTTTGGTAAACAGGTTGACAATTTCTTGAAAAGTTAAACGTAGACTTACCATACATCACAGTAATTCCATTCTCAGGAATCTTTCCATGAGAAATAAAACATATCTCTAAACAAAGACTTACACTTGTATTTCACAGCAACATTATCCATTATAGCCAAAATTGAAAGCAATTCACAAATGCCCATCAACTAGTGAATGCATAAATATAATGTAATGTATCCATACTATGGAATAGTATTCTATAATAAAAAATAAAAATAAATAAAAATTGGCACATGCTATGACATGAATATAACTCAAAATATTTTTGCTAAATAAGCAAAGCCAAGTTTCAAAAGAATGCATACTCTATGATTCTATTTACATGAACTTTTCACTATTTAGAAAAGGCAAATTTAAAGAGGCAGAAAGCAAACTAGTGGTTTGTCTGGAGCTGGGTGGTAGAGGTAAGGAGTGGATTATCTGCTAACAGGTTCCATGGATGATGGTGAAAAAGTTTTAAAACTGAATTATTGTGACAACTGAACTCTATGTATTTATTAAAAATAACTGAGTTGTATATATATATATATATATATATATATATATATATATATATATATATAATGTTAAGTCAAGAGGACAAATTAAGCCTAACAAATCTCTTTATGACATTAGGGTATATTTAGCATGGCTGATAAACCATCTACACGTGGTGAATGTGAAGAAAAATATAGAGGTTCTAGTGCACTCCACAGCACATTATCACAAACCTTGAGCATAATGGCTCTGCTGTAGATAGTGGGGGCAGTGCACAAAATACTGCAGGGCTCTAAAACACCATACAGAAACTATACTGAGCCATTAACTGTGGGGGTGGGAAAGAATAGGAATTAAATTTTTATATCATGTTTATTATTTTTCATGACTCTAATGAAGCCTCAGTAAATCCAGATTACCTATTAACATTTTACAGGGGAAGAATTGAATAAAAATTTCAGGAGTATGCCCAAGGCCATATACATATTAAGTGGCAGAACTAGAACTTGAACTCATGGCATTCTAACTCCAAATCCTAGGACTCATTTTATTATGCTAGCTTTTACAGTATTAAATAGAAAAAGGCATAACTTTTAAAAGTTCAGTTTTGAGCTCCACACACGATGGTGTGGGAAAGACATCACGGAACATTTCCTGTGGGTCTGGCCACGTTCCGCATAGAGCACACATACTAGGAGACAGAAACAAGTAATTTAATATATAGTCACACCTTTGTCACAAGTGCTATGAAGAAATCAGATAACAGTATGTACAATAAAAGAAAGATTATGCGTATTACTCAGATAGCAACGACCTCTCTAGAGAGGTGGCATTTTGCTGACAGCTGAATCTGAATGATGGAAAGGAGCTTAGCTGTGAAGACTGAGTTGAGGCTTATAGAGAGGAGCAGTGAGTTTCCCAATCAGAAAGAAGGACATGTGCAAAAGCCCTGAATACAGAAACATCACCAGGAAGACACTAACAAGATATGGTCGAGGGAAAAGGAGGTATGAGAAGAGGCTGCACAAATAGGTAGGAACCGTTTTGCAGAGATGCACAGTTTATGGCAAACAGTTTATAGTACAGTCTATGTACCTAGAATTGAAAACATTAAAAGGTGTTGTGCAGGGGAGACCCATGGTCTGATACACATTAAAATATTCTATTCAAGCTGAATATATGTATAGTCCATGATCCCACACGCCCACCTTATATAAATGTGCAAAAAATTCCACACATGCACATGTGTTTCACCAAAGCCAATGCTCTAAAATGCTCAGAGCATCCATTAACAGGAAAACTGATGAATGTCACATGCATACAAAAAATTCATACAGCAATGAAAATGAAAATCTTACAACCATACAAAATGATATGGATAAATTTCACAAACAGTGTATTAATAGAAGCTAGACACAAAAAATTATGTACTGAAAATAGCAATGTTCGAAGATCCTGAACTCACTTCCTCTCACAGACACACTTGAGTCTACAGTTACATATGGAACAATTTCCTCTTTAAAACACTAAATGCTAGCTGAGTGATGACGACATATTGGGCAAACAAGAAGAAAACCATATCGAAGTGGGTAGGAGAGGCCAGGACCCAATCTCACCATAAAATCCCAGAAGGAGCATCTGGGGCCCCAGTTTTTGTGTCTGCCACCCAGGGGATGCCTCTTGACCGCTTAGCTCTGGAATCCTGCAGAGTTTGCATTCTTTGTCTCATGGGACTGTAGTAATCAGTGTCACTTAGAAAGGAGCTCATACCCTTATCTGGCACCCCATTTTTTGTGGCTTCTGTCAGGGATCACCTATTTAAGAATTTTCTCCACTGGTTACAATCCTTTGAGACCCATTCATAAGCCACACTGGCTCTCCAGTGGATAAAATTCTTAAACAGACACCACTTTGAGGGCCCAGCAAGAGGTAGTGGACCCAGTAGTCCTGTCTTTCTATGAAGGAGTCTATCATCTAATCACTATGGCTACGGCATGAGAGGCAAGTTTTTAACATGCATCTAGGAGCTGACTGTAATCCTTTCCAAAGACCTCAAGGGCAGGTGCTATCTTCTCAATCTCCCTCTGCTGCACTCCAGGCAACAAATGTGTCCTGGAGGGGAGTTTTACACACATCTGGTGTTCTAGCTTTTATGTTGGATATG
Source organism: Rhinolophus sinicus (assembly GCF_057876585.1). Lineage (NCBI taxonomy): Eukaryota > Metazoa > Chordata > Mammalia > Chiroptera > Rhinolophidae > Rhinolophus > Rhinolophus sinicus. The sequence continues at coordinate 19,396,671 of NC_142503.1, forward strand.
CTGTTTTTTTATGGCTGCCATCGAGGAGACAGTGCCAGGTCTCCCAGCTTTGATGGTCCGCAGTGCTTATGCTTGTATTCCCACAATATTGTACAAGTAGAACAAAGAATCCTAAAATGTGTCTAGAACAACAAAAGACTCAGAATAGCCAAAGCGATTTTGGAAAAACGAACAAAGCTTGAAGCATCACCCTACCTGATTTCAAACTATATGATACAGCTTTAGTGACTAAAACAGTATGGTACTGGCATAAAAATAGACACATAGAACAATGAAACAGAAAACAGCCCAAAGTAAACCCATACTTTTATGGTCAATTAATTTGTGACAAAGGAGCCATAAATATAAAATGTGGACAGGACAGTCTCTTCAATAAATGGTTTTGAGAAAACTGGACAACCACATGCAAAAGAGTGAAACTTGACACACATCATACACAAAATTAACTCAAAATGTATTAAAGACCTGAACATAAGAATTGAAACCATAAAACTCATACAAGAAAATACAGGCAGTAAACTCCATGGCATAGATCTTGGTCATGATATTTTGAATATGACACCAAAAGCAAAAGCCAGAACAGCAAAAAATAAACAAGTGAGACTTCATCAAACTAAAACCTTTCCGCACAGAAAATGAAACTATTGACAGAATGAAGAGGCAACCAAACTGAATGGGAGGGAATATTTGCAAATCATATATCTGATAAGTAACAAGTATCTAAAATGTTTGGAAAACTCATACAACTCAACATTAAAAACAAATCTGATTTTAAAAAATGCAATCTAAATAGATATTTTTCCAAAGAAAACATACTGATGGTGATAGGTATAAGAAAAGATGCTCAACATCATTAACAATCAGGGAAAGGCAAAACAAAACCAAAATGAGATAATATCTTATTAGAATGACTATTTTCAAAAAGACAAGAAATAACAAATTTTGATGAGGATATGGAAAAAAGAAAACCTCTGCACTCTGTTGGTGGGAATGTAAATTGGTTCGGCCACTGTGAAAAACAGTATAGATGATGATATAGATATAGATATAGATATAGATATAGATAGAGATAGAGATAGAGATAGAGATAGAGATAGAGATAGAGATAGAGATAGAGATAGAGATAGAGATAGAGATAGAGAGATAGATAGATATATGTATATCTCTCTATCTATATCTATCTATCTACATATATATACAGATATATATATATATGTGTGTGTATATATATATATATATATATATATATATATATATATATTCAGAAAAAGGAATAAAATCTTGCCTTTGTGACAACATGTATGGACCTCCAGGGCTTTATGCTAAGTGATATAAGTCAGGCAAAGACAAATACCATATGATCTCTCTTATAAGTGGAATTGTATAAACAAACAAACAAACCAAGCTCATAAATACAGAAAATAGAGAACACATTTGTGGTTTCAGATGTGGATGGTGGGGGATAAAAAAAAGAGAGTAAATGGGATCAAAAGAAGATAAAGAGTATATATGATATGGCCTCAGACATATTAACTATGAAAGCAGGTAAACTAACCTATATCTTCAAAGTCAGGACAATTTTTAATCTTTGGTGAAATAGATTTCTGGGATGCTGTACTGTTCAATTTCTTGATCTGAGGCCTGTATATAGTGAGCGTATTAAGTGAAAATACATCAATATGTATAATTATAATATGATTTCAATATGCATTTCAATAAAAAATGGAAATGATTGTAAAAAATTGAGAGCTTAAGATACTTTAAATGACCTGATTAGAGAAATCTAAAACAAAGAATGAAACTGCTAAGAAAAAAAAAATGTAGAAATTATCTAAATGACCTGTTTACAAAGTTAAATACATCTGAATGTAAATAATAAATTCAGAGGTAAATGGATAGGTGGATTAAGTAGAGGCAAAGACTGATATAGAGACAGAGATGGTAAGATACACATACACCTGATCTTGAATTAAGATGTACTTCTACTGTAAGCATGTGTGTTTTAAATAAAAATTTCTATATAATCTCCATTTAATTTATTGCTCTTTAATCTTTATTATTTTCTTTGGATTTAGTTTGTTCTTATTTTTCTTATACTTTCTTAAGATGGTACATTAGATTATTAATATGAGATCTTTTATTCTTTCTTGGCATAGGCATTTATGGCTATAAAATGTACTCTAAGCAATGCTTTATCAGCACCTTCTGTAAATTTTGGTATGTGGTTTTAAGCTGCAATGTTTACAACTATATTACTAAATAACAACACCTAATGCAAAAAATATCCATTAAAAACTGAGTAATTATGTTTAATTAAAGGGAGTTCTTAAACCATTAAGAGAAATACAAAAAAAAATGATAAACAATTGATAAATAGACAAAATATAAATAGAAACAAGTAAGACATTCAGTGGAGACTACTGGATATATTTTTAAAAGATGAACAAAGGTGAATTTACACACACACATAGTCCAGCAGCTTAATTGTTAAGTCCGAAAATATGGCTGAAAAATACTGATATCTGTGTATTTTATCTTAAAAAATCTTATAGTTTATCTAGGTTCAAAAACTATAAAAATGTGCCCAATCATCTGAGATTTCAGAATAAACCAAATTAATTCTCAGGACATTAGTTCTTTGATTGAAATTCTTTCATCTCTACAGGAAATGGAATTTTCCCACTAAAAGTTCAAATGATAAATAATTTTTAATAACTGGTGGCTTAGTGTTTTTGACCCTTGCTGTCTGTAATAGTTTTTCATTTTCCCTGAAAGAAATATTTCATTGTTGCTTTTTCCCCCACTTCAAAATACAGTAATTCATTCTTTTTGATATGTGTCTGAAGAGGTTTATAAGTTATTCTAGAAACTACTAGTGAGTGAAAATTTACTTCCATAGTTTATATTTTTAATCCATAACTGCCACATAATTATAATATACTTTAGGGTGTGATATTTAAAGTGACAGGTCAAAAGGAAGAACATCATTTATTCAGTAAAGTAAATTAATCACATAACATGCCAAAGAGATAAAGAGAAAGACTCCTTTTGTCTCCCTTTGTTTTTTCTTTTTTTTTTTTCTCAATACTTCTTTATACAGTCCACCTTGGTTCAAGAATAGTGAATTTTCTTTTTAGTAGATTTGGGGTTAGGAACTTCGAACTTGGCCCTCCCTTCCTTCCGTTTGTAGAAATCTGGATGCGCAGAGTAAGTGCACCAGTACACTAGGACAGACAGAATGGTCTGTCCTAAGCTCGATGGTAAAGACAATTCCTTTACCTAGTGAATGAAGTGTGAGGTGTTCCCGTGGGACCTGCACCGGTTGTGTGCGCCTAATACGGGCATTCCACAACAGAGACTACATTCTTCTCACGCCCCTATGCCATATTCTCCTGCAACTCTTTTATGAATAAAACTGATACTTTGGCTCCTATTGACTGACTCTTTTGGCTGTCCTACAATTGATTCGGAAGTGGGTTGAGGAAGAGCTCTAGTTTATTGGGAGTATTTTCACATCATCATCTGTGAAATCAACTGGGAATCTTGAGAAAGAGTAAGTAGGTTGAAGATGTAAACAGAACAAGTCTCTGGCACAGCCAAGGCAGGTGACTTTAAAGTTCGGTGCTATTGTACTAATACCAGAAGATGGTGGGATTCCATTTGTGTATTAGTTTTTGGTTGTTGGCTTGTTTTTATTTGTTCTTACCTCCACAGTTTAAAATGACTGATATCCTGTATTTTCTGGTTGTGTATAGGTGTGTGACTCTGTGGGATTAGCCTTTGACTCTGCGGGATTTTAATCTTCGCAATAACTGTAGTGTATTGTATCTTTATCCACGGCTGGCTTTTTTTATTTTTTTTTAACTTAGGCAAGAGCAGCATGTGCCAGCTTTAGCTGGTCTGTAATGTCCTCAGTAAAGTTCAAGACTATGTTTCTTGGCTATTATAGCTTGACACTGAACTGTAGAGGTTCAGTTTAGTTTAGGATTGCACACAAGGCTGAGATGTGATTGGACCATGTTTGGCATTGGTAGGCAGAAGGAAAAAAAAAGTCTCAATGTTTTTTTTGTTTGTTTGTTTGTTTGTTTTCTATTTTCTCTCCTTAGAAGAGTGATTAACCTGATCCATGACTTTGGTTAAATGAAAAAAAAATAAAAAAGAAAAATCGGAAACTGTATATTCTTAACCCAGACTTCTCTTCCCTCTGATTTCTCTCCAGACGCCTATAGTTTGATAGTCTCCCCTGCTGGGAGATAATTGAGGCTGTTCACTGCTGCCTGTGGCCGAATGAAACCTGTATTAGAGTTCTCTATTTGGAACAGCATTGTTATCCTGAGTTTAAGTCTCCTTAGAATCTGCTCATCAGTGAAAAAGCTGCTATGTTTATATTTATATACCTGACTCTTGTCTTTGTTTTTTTCATAATTTAAGATTGGAAGAAAAAGATTGATTTTATGAAAGAAATACACAATGTGAAATGGAAATATTTAGTTTTTTTTTTTTTTTTTTTTTTTCCTTTCTTAGCTTTCCATTGTTCGAGGTTTCCTTTCTAAACTATTTGCAATTTTCTGAACAGAAATGTTGATTTATAATGAAACCAACAGAAATGTGTTTGCAATTGACAGCTTGTATTTAACAGTAACCCTTAAAAGTCTGTTGGTTTTCATTTATTTGGACTCAGTTCACTCGTGTTCTTAAGTTGATACATGTAGGTGATTTAATAAAAAACTTTCTTTTTATCTTTTTTTTGCAATATGCAGCCAGAGACACTTTACACCTCTATCATGTAGCATAATGTGCCAAGTAGCACTATTTTGTCGAGTTGTTGTCAGGATTTTAGATAATGTATTAAAGCATTTCACATGCTTTCAGGACCATAAGCAGTTACTTTCCGTGTTTTATTTGTATTATTACTTACTCATTGCCTTTGGAAAAGCAAACAAATAATAAATAAAAATTCACATAAATGAATAAATAAAAGAATGAACCTATGCCCTTTGACACTGAACTTCCAAGTTAGTTTACAGTATCTTTAGAAAAGTACAAAAAAACATTCACTGCAGAGAAGGTAGCAACAATATGGACATATGATTATTACCTAATTCTGTGTACACAGGAAAGCAAATATAGGAAACAGTAATCTCTCACATTTAGCCCATTAAGAAATTTAACCCATTAATTTAGATTAATTTATTTTTAAATGTTTTAAAAACACAATTTCTCTTTTTTCTATTCAAAATGGATTATAACCATAACAGATATAAAGTGAATAAAGGAGAGTGGTGCAGAGGAAAGTTAAGTTTGTGTATCTAATTGTACATGCTGGCTCATTTTTTGCCCATATGACTTAGCAAGCAATATCAAATCTCATCTGAATATATGTATAAATATATTCACATTCTGAAGATAATACTTATTCTAATAGCTGGTGTGTCTTTCAAAAAAGAAAAAGAAGATAAAATATATGTATATATTTATATGTGTGTGTGTGAATGTGTGTGTGTGTGTGTGTGTGGGTGTGTGTGTGTGTGTGGGTGTGTGTGTGTGTGTGGCAAAGAGTGTCAATTACTTCTTGGCTGATAATCCCTTTTAATGTATCAAGTTAATTTTTCTGGAGCTATATGATTATTTGTCATATAATCATTATCATATATAACTACTAATATAATCCATGCAATATTGTATTGATCAAAATCTTTTTCTTAATTTTAGTATGTTTATATTTTCACTGATATTATACTCACAATATTCTGTTTATATTTATTATTATTATTATAAAGTTGAAATTTAGTTTTAAGGTCTTATTTTCCTAGACCTATATGACTAGTGTTCACATAAAAGATTTTATAATAATAACTATATGTAATATGATATGATATATAATACCCTCATGTTATATAGTAATATATAATGTATTCTCACATATATTGCTCATGCAATTTATGCAATATTTTGTAGATCAGAATCATTTTTAAAATTTTAGATTGTTAATGTTTGCATTCATATTTTGCACTCTCCGACATTTTGATGTATATTATTATTATGCAGTTGAAATTTAGTTTAAGATCTACATAGTGCTAGTAGTATCAGTCCTGAAACTTCAAAAGTTCCTTTATAAATTATAATATTCATTCTGTTATTCATCCATAGTGAGAAAACACTCTTGAACTCAGACAAAGAAAGTAAAAATTTCCCAGGCATTGATCAGGCTATAAAAACAGACACATAAAGACAGCTGCAACCTTAACAGGAAATATTTCTCCCAGGGATGCTGCAGCTCAAAGTGTTTGTAGCATCCCCACAATCCTATTGTTTTGTCTTTGAGAAAAAACTGCTTTCTAACTCACTGAGAAATTTTGGTGTCTAAAATCATAGAATATCATAAAACATATTATTTTTTAAATTATATCTGTAAGAATGAGACATCCCATTTTTGACTGGAGAACCAAAGTCACTTTGAAAAGGAAACTTTGTCTTGATTGGAAATCCAGGATCAGAGTTTCAGATAAGTGGTTTCTGGGCTCAGAATCCCAAATCAATCTTCATATTACAGTTTCCAAGAAAATGGGATTTTGAGTGGACTTTCCAGTAGAGACCTGATGTTCCCACCTTTCTAGACAATCCCAATTTTATTTGAACCATATAAAAGTACTGCTCCATTAAATTATACTAAAGTCCACTGTATCCTAAAATACTATAATCTATTTTTATTTGTTTGGCAAGTTGTCCCATGATTGTTTTGGCAGGTAGTTTCCCTCAATGCATGGAGACAGTAAAGCTTTAGCTATCACTGATTTATCTAGGGCAATTTATTGTCTAAAATTTTAATGTAAATGTGGATGAGCGAGGGATGGTTCTAGGTACTGGGGATACAACAATGAATATAATAGATATATCACTTTCCTCACAGAGATTACTTTGTACTAATGAATGCAGGCAATAATAAGAACATGGTAATATGATGATAATAATAATAAAAATTATAGTAAGACAAATAAGACAATAGAAAAGAACGGCTGAAAAGGAGAAGAACTTTGATAAGTTGGTTGGGGAAGCTCTCTCTGAGGAGATGGTATTTGAAATGAATACGAAATGGCTATAAGGGTCCAATATTGGGTTATCTCACAGAAGAACAATCCAAAGCAGAAGTATATCAAGAAGAGATGGAGATTATAGGATAAGGACGTAGACTGGCAAATATGGGCTAAAAGAGCTAGATTGGAGTTAAATCACATACATTTTTAGAGATAAGTTTTCTTTCTTTCTAGATCTAGTGGGAAGTTTTGAGAATAGTGGAAAGCAGACTTCAGGGAAACAAAAGTGGAAGGATTGGCCCTTTTAAAAGCTGCTGGGAGGTACAGACAAAAGGTAGAACTGGAGGGATATTTAACGAGTGGATTCAAAACAATCACCCAGGTTTTAGCAACTGAAAGGATGGTGGTGACATTACTTGAAAATCTAAGAGAAGAAAACAAACACATACACACAAAAAAACTGTATTAAAAAAAAAGAGGAGATGAGCTTTATTGGAATGTTTCTCCTGTGATAAACAACTCCAAGGACTAAGTATATTAAATAATAATTACCATACTTTGTGCAATAGGCAACACAAGATTGTGATTACTGAGAAAAGGAAAACAAATTATATGAACCCAATAATTGTCACCAATATACCACCTGAAGGCAGTTTCCAGGACACAGCACAAAGACCAAAACAGAGACTAACAGTGTTAATGAGTTAAGGATAGAGATCAGAGTTCACACCAGTAAGAGCAGTAGAAATTGAGTTGCAGAGAAGAAAGTGTTACACATGAGTGCTTCTACCTGAAACAAAAAGGTGAAAGTACACCAAACTCTGAGTACAGTGATAAATAGAATCAGAAAATAGCAAAGCTATCTCAAAATAGGGTGTTAAACACTAAACTATAGCTTAAGTTTGGAAAAAAAAAATACGTTAAAATAGCTATAGCTACTTTGTCAGTAACAAACTCCAAAACTAAAAAAGGATAATTCGTGACAACAAAAAAAATGAAAGGAAAGGAGAAAAAGTACAGGATCTGGACAGGAAAATGAAAATAAGAAACTGTTAGCAGAAAAAAAGGACTATTTTATCTATAAGATGTTTTATGCAAACCTCATGCTAACACAAAATTAAATTCTAGAACAGAGACACAAAACATTAACAACAGGAAACTGAGAAAATATCATAGAAAAACACCAAATGGCAGACAGAAACACAAAGAAAAAAAAAATGGAGATATAGAACAATTAGAAAACAAGATAAAATGACAGTAGTAAATCTTCATATAGCAATAATTACCCTAAACGTAAATAGAAATAACTCACCGATCAAAATGTATTCACCAAAATGAACTCACCAAATCAGAAAAACTACAAGACTGCATTCAGGAGACTTAACGCTAAAGACAAACATAGGCTGGAAAAAAAAAAAAAAAAAAAAAAAAATGAATGGGTGGAAGATGCTACTCCAAGCAAATGGTAGCCAAAAAAAAGGAAGGGTAGCCATGCTTATATCACACAAAAATACTTCAAGCCAAAAAATGGTAATAAGAGATAAATTAGCATCATGTAACAATAAAGAGGAACGTCTATCAAGACGACCAAACATTTATTAATATCTATGCACCCAATGTAGGAACACCAAAATTTAGGAAGTAACTATTAACAGACCTAAAGAAAGAATTGGACACTAAGACATAATAATAGGGGACTTTGACACCCTGATCACATCAATGAATAGATCATCCAGACAGAAAGTCAACAAAGAAACATCACCTTCAAATGACACATTGAATCTGATTTACTTAATAGATATATACAGACGTTATATCGAGGAGCTGCAGAAAAAAACATTCTTAAGTGCAAATGGAACATCCGCAAGGACAGAATATATGTTGGGGCACAAAATAAATCTCAATAAATTTAAGAAGATTAAAATCATATCAAGCATCTTTTTCTAACCACAACAGTATGAAACTCGAAATCAACCACAAGAAGAAAACTGGAATAATCACAAATATATGGAAATTAAACTACATGCTGCTGAAGAACTATTGAGTCAACAAAGAAATCAAAGAGAACATTAAAAACTATATCAAGACAAATGAAAATAGAAATACAACATAGTAAACTCTTCAATAGCATGCAGCAAAAATAGTACTGAGAAAGAAGTTTATAGCAATACATACCAACCTCAAACACACACACACACATACACACACACATACACACACACACACAAAAAAAAAAAAAAAAAAACCAACAACAACAACAGAAAAATCTCAAATAAGCAATCTAACTTCACACCTAACGGCACTTTAAAAATAAATCCCAAAGTAAGTAGAAGAAAGGATATAATAAAAATCAGAGTAGAAATGAATGACAGGAGCTAAACAGACAATAGGAAAGATCAATTAAACTAAGGGCTGATTCTTTGAAATAATTAACAAAATTGACAAACCTCTAACTAGACTAAGAAGAAAAGAGAGAAAACTCAAATTCATAAAATCAGAAATGAAAAATAAGTTACAAAGGATCAAGAGAGACCACTATAAACAGGTATATGCCACAATGAGAAAAATCTAGAAGAAATGGATAAATTATTAGAATTATACAACTTCCAAGACATAGTCACGAAGAAACAGAAAATGTGAATAGGCTCATAAGTAATAAGAAAATTGAAACAATAATCAAAAACACCCAAGAAGCAAAAGTCCAGGACGAGATAGCTTCACTAGTGAATTCAACGAGGCATTCAAAGAAGATTTTTTACCTATCTGTTCAAACTCTTCCAAAAAAATTGAAGAAAATGCTTCCTAATTCATTTTATGAAGTCAACATTATCCTAATACCAAAACCAGACAAGGACATCACAAATAAAAAATTCAGGCCAATATTTATGATAAACATTGATGCAAAAATTCTCAACAAAATATTAACAAACAAAATTCAACAATACATTAAAAAGATCATACTCCGTGATATAGTGGGATCAAGGATGGTTCAACATCGGCAGACCAATCAATGTGATACACCACATTAATGAAATGAAGAATAAAAATGATATGATTATCTCAATAAATGCCAAAGAAATCATTTGACAAAATCCAACATACATTTTTTATTAAAAACAAGAATAAAAAACTCTCAACAAAGCGAGTATAAAGGGATACATCTCAACATAATAAAGGCCATATATGACAAACTCAGAGCTAACATCATACTCAATAATGAAAAACCAAAAGCTTTTCCTCTAGGATCAAAAACAAGATAAGGATGACCACTCGTGACACTTTCATTCAACATAGTATTGGAACTCCTAGCCAGAGCAATCAAACAAGAAATAATAGGCATCCAAATTTGAGAGAAATAAAGCTGATACTATTTTTAGATGACTAGTTTTTTATATACAAGGTTGGACAATTAAGTTTGCAAAATCATCCTAGAAAAAGTGCTACATACCTCATTGCTGAATATCACTACGGTCACCTTCAAAGTACTCCCCTTGGGAAGCTATGCACCAACACCAACGCTTAGACCACCTTCAAAGCGATTTTGAAACTCTTTTTCTCTGGAAGGGCCATCAGAGCTGCCGTCATATTACTCGTTTTGTACTGAAGGTCATCAAAATATCTTTCTTTCAATATTTTCTTTATCTTTGGGTACAGAAAGAAGTCATTGGGGGCCAGATCAGGTGAGTAGAGAAGGTGTTCCAATACAGTTATTTTTTGACTGGCTAAAAATTCCCTCACAGACAGTGCCATGTGAGCTAGTGCACTGCCATGATGCAAGAGCCATGAATTTTTGGTGAAAAGCTCAGGTTTTTTCCATGCAGCCTTTTCAGCACTTCCAAATATTAAACTTGGTTAACTGTCCAGTTGGTACAAATTCATAATGAATAATTGCTCTCATATCAAAAAAAGTTAGCAACTAGTTCATGAACTTAACTGCCAGACCTCATAGAAAACCTTAAAGACTATGAAAAACTATTACAAGTAAAAAATGAATGCAGTAAAATTGCAAGTTATAAAATTAATATACAAAAATCTGTTGTGCTTCTATACACTAATAATAAACTATCAAAAGATAAATTAAGTAAAGAATCCCCTTTACAACTACAATTAAAAGAATAAAATGCCTAGAAATAAATTTAACCAAGAAGGTAAAAGACTTTCACACTGAAACTATAAGATATTGTTGAAAGACACAAAGAAATAAAAAGATATCCAATGCTTATGGATTGGAAAAACTAGCATTGCTAAAATGTTCACATTACCTAAAGCAATCTACAAATTCAGTTCAATCCCTATCAAAACCCCAATGTCATTTTTCACAAAAATAGAATTTAAATTCCTAAAATTTATATGGAATCATAAAAGACCCTGAATAGCAATCTTGAGGAAAAAAAAAAAAAAAAAAAGTTGGAGGTATCACATACCTTGGTTTCAAGCTATACTAGAGAGCTATACTAATTAAAACAGTATGGTATTTCTTCATCAAATAAGGTTAAAGACTTGAATATGAGACCTGAAACTGTAAAATACATAGAAGAAAACAGACTCAATGTCTATGACATTGATCTTAGCAATTTTTTGAGGGGAAGATTTGACTGCAAAAGCAAGGGAAACAAAAGCAAAAATAAACAAATGGGACTACATCAAACAAAAAGCTTCTGCACTGAAAGGAAACTGTTAGCAGAACAAAAAGGCAACCTACTAAATGGGAGAAGATACTGAAAATCATATATCCAATAAGGGGTTAATATACAAAATATATATAAAGAATTCACAGAAATCAACAACATAAAAACAAATAACCAGATTAAAAAATGGTGAAGGGAACTAAGTAGACATTTTTCCGAAGAAGATATGCAGATGGCCAACAGACACACAAAACCATGTTCAACGTCACTAATTCTTACGGAAATGCAAATCAAATCTACAATGAAGTATGACCTCACACTTGTTAGAACAGCTTTCATCAAAAAGGTAAGAAATAACAAGTGTTGGAAAAAATGTATAGAAAGGGGAGCCCTCATACACTGGTGGTGGGAATGTAAGTTGATATAGCCACCATAGAAAGCAGTATAGAGAGTCCTCAAAAAATGAAAAATGGAACTACCAGATGATTGTTATTCCTTCCTCTTTGGGTATTTATCCAAAAGATATGAAACACTAATTTGAAAAGTTACACACACGTCTATGTTCATTGTAGCATTTTGTACAATAGACAATATGGAAACAACCTGTGTCCATTGATAGATGAAGGGATAAAGGATACATATATCCTATATATGCACACACACACACACACACACACACACACACTGGAATACTACTTAGCCATAAAAAGAATGAAATCTTGCCATGTGCGACACCATGGTTGGATCTTGAGGGTGTCATACTCAGTGAAATAAGTCAAACGGACAAAGATATATGTCATATGATTTTACTCATATGTGGAATAATAAAAAACAACAACAAATGAACAAAAACAAAACAAATACAGTTACAGAGAATGGATTAGTGGTTACAAAATGGGAAGGAGTTAGAGGAGGAGCCTAACGAATAAAGAGGGTCAATTGTATGCTGATGAATGGAAACTAACTTTTGGTGGTGAGCAAGTGTAGTGTATACAGATGTCAAATTATAATGGACACCTGAAACCTACATAATATTGTAAACCACTGTTACCTAAATTAAAAACGGAATTTAAAAACATTTTTTAAATACTACTCCTCTCAAATACTCCTCTCATTTTTCAAATACTACTCTCTCACCAATTTCCTTACTTTACTTTCTTTTTTTTATTTGACCGATGTCATTCTTATATAATGTAGTTCCAATTTATTTAATAACTTCAGCATTTCCTCCATGAATATATGATTCCCCTCTTTTCCAACGAATACCCTTGAAAACGTCAAACTTGAAACCAATGGCCTATTTTTCACTGTGGTTTGTTTTAAAAATTGATTGACCCCAGTGACAGTCAAAGCCTTGTATAATTATTCATTAACACTGTGGCAACATACAGGTCTTCATCACCTGGAACTGTATCATAAATGATACCCTAGTATTATTATTTCTGAAAATATTTGTCTCAAATAATTCATATAGGTTTTGCATTGTTGGGATAAGTAAATCTCAGTTCCTCCCCATTCTCTCAGACATCATCACCCAGATTCTAATTTCACTCCTTCTTCTAAGGGGTCTGGATTGCATAAGTATTCCTTTGTCTTTTTTTTAATTCAGTTTTATTGAGATGTAATTGACATATAACACTATATGTTTTAGGCATACAGCATGATTTGACATACATATATTTTGAAATGATTACTACAAGTTTAGCTAACATCCATCATCTCATATATTTACCAAATGTTTTCCTTATGACCAAACCTTTTATAATCTACTCCCTTAGCAACTTTCAAATATACCATACAGCAGTGTTAACTACAGTCATCATGTTGTGTATTATATCCCTAATACTTATTTATTTTATTACTGGATGTTTGTACCTTTTGACCTACTTCACCCAATTACTCCATTCTCTACCACTGGCAACTAGAAATCTGGTCTTTTTTTCTAGGAGTTTGGTTGTTTTTACATGCCACATATAACCAAGATCATACAGTATCTGTTACTGTGGGACTTATTTCACTTAGCATAATGCCCTCAAGTTCCATCCATTTTTGTCAGGATTTCTTTTTTTTTTTTTTTTTTTTTTTTTTTTTTTTTTTTTTTTTTTTTTTTTTTTTTTTTTTAATGACTGAAACATACACTATGCATCTCTCACAATTTGTTCTTATGTTCCTCTGTCAATGGACACTTATGTTGTTTTCCATGTCTTGACATTTATAAATAATGCTGCAGTAAACATGGGAGTGCAGATATTTCTTTGACACAGTGATTTTGTTTCTTTCAAGTATATACCCAGAAGTAGGATTGTTACATCATATGGCATTTCTATTTTCAATATTCTGAGTAACTTCAAACCTCTACTCTCTGCTCGATTTCCACAGTGGCTATACCAATTTACATTCCCACCAACAGTGGACAAGGGTTCCCGTTTCTCCACATTATCCTCAGCATTTGTTATTGCATGTCTTTCCGATGATAGCAATTCTAACAGGCATAAGGTGATATTTAAGGTTACTATTTAAAATATATAAAGAAATCATATAACTTAATAGCAAAAAATAATAACAATAATTTTGAAATGGTTACTAACTACCACAACAGAATCACAAGCTCCCATGAGAACTCCCCACAGCCAGTAAAAAGAAAAAAACCTGACTGTGTTGTCCATTTTGTCTGCTTTCATCATTCAAGCTCTTAACCTATAGAACATTCTTAGAGAAACAAGAGTAAGTAAATCAAATACTTCATCGTTTCTTATTTCATCTGTGCCTCTTCTTTCCTTTAATTTATATCTTGTAAAAAATGGAATTACATTTCACAGGAGTCTTCATTCCTCACTCTCCTTTATTCTCAATCCATTGATCTAATCTCTTTCTTAAAATGAAGCTTTGATCATTATTTAATACTTTCTGAGCTTTTCATGACAAATGCTGGAAAACACATTATCTTTTGGAAAAAGATTAACATATCCTCAGAATTAACATCAAATGCATTGGTTCTCAAAATTAAGAATGAAACAGAAATACCTGGAGAAACATAGTTGCCAGGTATCCACCCCCACCACCTCCATAGTGAATTAGGAAAGTCACCGTCTAAACCAGGAAAAGGGCACTTACCAAGATCTTGACCATTTTGGCACCTTGGTCTTGAACTTCTAGCCACAGATACTGTGAGAAATAAATCTTTGTTGTCTAAGTCATCCAGTCTTTGGAAATTAGATACAGCAGTCCAAACTAAGAGCGCGCCCCAGAGTTTGCATTTCAAACATGTCTCTAGGTGACACTGACGCTGTTGAGGGAGGGGACCCATGTGAGAACCTCCGATCTAGTGCCCATTCTCCTCAGAGAAAACAGCATCCCACACCCTTTCCAAGGATAAGCACTTTGTGTAATCACAGTTCTTGATCTATAAATTATTCCCTCTCTCCTTTACACATGTCATTGTTTTCTTCTTCAACTCCTTGATATTATTATCAAATATAATACAATTTTATTATAATGTTTAATCCAGACTAATACCCTTTTTGAGATGTCATATTCATTTACCATTATAATTAATCTATATCCAACACGTTTTTCCTCACTTGCCACTGACATGTATCTCAGCGACAACAGAGGTAATATAATATTCTTGCATGTAAGCCTTCTCATCATCAAGCGACACTTTTTTTCTCACTCAGCCTGTGATTTTTCTTTTCCAAATACCTGAAATGTCTCTGTATTTCCTTCCAATGAGCTGAATTTAACCATTCCTAACTTTTTCAGCCTCCCCTTTGAAGTCTTTTCACATCATCCCAGTCTGACTGTGATGCTTGGACTCTGTGGCCTCTAATTTTTTAAGATATTTTCTGTTCGGGAGTTTTTTAAAAAACGTGAGGAAGGAAACAGCAGTTCTATACCAATTTGAATTGGAGGTACAATGCATATTCTAAATGATATCCAAGTATGAGTTTGCATATTAAATGACGTGAGAATTGCTGCAAGAGTTTTAACTGTGTTTCCCAAATTTATTTAGATGTAAAATATCTACTTAAGTGATATATGTGCACACCCTTAATAGGTACTACCTTGATTCCATGTGAAAATACCTTCTATGTAATCGGTTTGCTTTTAGCAAAACGATAACTTTTATGTTCAATTTAATTTTATGAACAGTGCCTGGTACCTTCCTTCCTTGCCACATCTACTATGGGCATAGTTGTTCTTCGTATACCTAGTAAAAATCACCATTATTATAGTTGCTCAATGAATGTATGCTGAGGAAAATGACTTCCGCTGACAAATGCATATTTAAATCATTTTACATACACCATCACAATTTCACTTAGCAATGTTTGCTGCAGGGAACTAAGTTGTATTACCAAGGATTATAATAACATAGCTTGAGTACGAGTTTGAATCCATACACACTAATCTTTTCTTGTATGATTTAAAGCAAACTGTAAAACTTGCATGTCTCCTAAAAAGCATCAAAGTCCAATTGTATGCTAATTCCTAGCACAGTGCATGTTAGATAATAAGTTCTCAACACATCACAATTTTGCAATCAACTGTAAAATACCTTCCAAAATCTTAAGTATGGAACATATTCATAAGCTATTCTAACAATTATGAGGCCCATCCACTAATTCACAATGTACTGTTGTAAAAATAACCATCATGAAGCAGCAAAGATGTTGCCATTAACTTCTATCTAGGGGTGTTATAAGAAACTGTGTTTTGAAACTTTCCAATTTATTTTGCATAAGGATACCATTTGCTACATGATTCATTATATTACACCATATTTTTTCTTTGAGAATTTGTAAAAATTACAAAGAATTTTGTGCTTCTTCTAAGTAACTATATATATATATATATATATATATATATATATATATATACACACACACACGTATATATGTATACATATATATTTAATTTTTGTTATATTTATTTTAACCTTGATACATTATAATATATGCCTTTTGAAATACTTATTAGACAGCAATATACAAGATTCCTTATAATGCATTTAGGGGAAAAACACTATGCCTGGATCTATTATATTTTCAACCATATATACATATATGTATATACATATATAGACAAGTTGTACGACAACCATATCCCCTTGATCCCAAAACACCATTCCTCTCTTGTTGTATACACCATGTCTGTTAGTCCTAAACAATTAGTGTGTATACCCTATTAAAACTAAGGAACAAATTCAGTAAAGTTGCAGTATAAAAAATCAATATACAGAAAACTGGGTCATTTCTATACACTAATGCCAAACTATCAGAAAGAGAAATTAAGGGGAAAATAATCCCATTCACAAACATATCAAGAAGAATAAAAAACTTCAGGATAAATTTAACCAAGGAGGTAAAAGACCTTCACACTTAAAACTGTAAGGTATTGATGAAAAAAAATTGCAGGAGATATAAATAAAGAGAAAGATATTTCATACCCATAGATTGGAAGAATTAATGTTGTTAAAATGTCCATAGTACCCAAATCAATCCACAGATTGAATTTAATTCCTACTAAATTTCCAATGGCATGTTTCACAGAAATAGAACAAATAATCTTAAAATTTTGTATGGAATCACAAGAGATCCCACATAGCCAAAGCAATCTTGAAAAAAAAAGAAAAAAGAAAAAAAAAGAGTAAAGCTGGAGGTATCACACTAATTTAAACTATACCACAGAGGCATACTAATCAAAACAATTTGTTAACTGGTATAAAAACAGACATACAAATCAACAGAATCTAATAGAAAGCTTAGACTTAAACCTATACACACATGACAATGAATTTACAATAAAGAAACCAAGAATGTACAATGGGAAAAGGACAGTCTCTTCAATAAGTGGTGCTGGGAAAACTGGTCTGCTACATGCAAAAGAGTGAAACTAGACCAATTTCTTACACCACATACAAAAGTAAACTCAAAGTGGATTAAAGACTTGAATGCAAGACCTGAAACCATATAATTCCTGGAAGAAAACACAGGTGATAAACTCCTTGAGATCAGTCTTAGCATTTTTTTTTTTCATGACTCCAAAAGCAAGGGAAACAAAAGCAAAAATAAATAAATGAAACTTCATTAAACTGAAAAGTTTCTGTACACTGAAGAGAAGCAACAACAAAACAAAAAGGCAGCCTATTGAACAGTAGGGGATATTTGCAAATCTTATATCCAATAGGGGTTGATATCCAAAATACATTAAAAAAAAAAAAAAAAAAACCTCTCACAACTCAGCAACATAAAAACAAACAATCCTATTGAAAATGGGCAGATGATCTGAATAGACATTTCTCCAAAGAGGACACACAGATGGCCAACAGACATGAAAAGATGCTCAACATCACTAATCATCAGGCAAGTGCAAATCAAAACCACAATGAAATATCACCTTACACCTGTTAGAATTCGGCTATCATCAAAAAGACAAGAAATAACAAGTATTGGAGAGGATGCGGAGAAAACAGAACACTCATATACTGTTGGTGGAATATAAATTGGTGTAACTACTATGGAAAACAATATGGAGATTCCTCAAAAAAATTAAGAATAGAATAACCATATGACCCAGCTATTTCACTTCTTGCAATTTACCCAAAGAATAGGAAAACACTAATCCGGAAGGGTATTTGCAAACCTCTGTCCATTTGAGCCAAGCTGTAGAAACCACCTAAGTATCCATCTATAGGCTGATGGATAAAGATGATGTGGGGCATATACACAATGGAATATTACTCAGCTGTAAAAAAGAATGCAACCTTGTCGTTGACACAACATGGGTAGACCTTGAGGGCACTATGCTAAGTGAAATATATCAGATGGAGAATGACAAATACTGTATGATTTTACATACATGTGGAATCCAAAAACACAAAAGAACAAACAAAACCAAAACAAATTCATAGACACAAAGAACAGATTAGTGTTTATCAGAAAGGAAGGGGTTTGTGGTAGTGCAAAATGAGTGAAGGGATCAATTGTATGTTGATGGATGGCAATTAGAGTTGTGGTCACTGTGTAGTGTACAGGAATATTGAATTATGTTGTACAACTGAAATATATATACTGTGGAATACCAATTTTACCACAATTAAAAATAAATTGAAAGCATAATATGAATGCTAAGTGTTTTCATTGATACTGGGGTGTTACTGCTTTTAGGTGTTCTCAGAAAGCAGAACTTGAAAAAATAAAAACACACATACATATGTATATAACACATACATATATAAACACTATTATGTATGAATTTAATGTTCATATATACAAATATATAAAACTATGTGTAGATTTATACCACATCTAAAATTATAATCATGAATTGATATTGTTCCCTACAATTTTAGTTCAGATCTACAATGGGTAGGCATTCTAGTCTGTTCTCTTTCCACATTTGTAAACTCCTGCTTCATCTGTAGTAAAAGAGACTCAATAAAATCATTACTCTTTTTTCCAATCTAAAATTCACAGAAAATATGTAAGAAATGCTAATGAGCAACACTATGAGCAACAAGTTTATTAATTTTATTTCTATTTAAATTTGATAGTTCAGACAAATGACAGTTCATGCATGTGATGTACAACTCGATTGATGTACAGAATATTTTTCTTATGTCAGAAATTTT
The DNA here is from genome assembly GCF_057876585.1 of Rhinolophus sinicus. Lineage (NCBI taxonomy): Eukaryota > Metazoa > Chordata > Mammalia > Chiroptera > Rhinolophidae > Rhinolophus > Rhinolophus sinicus. The sequence continues at coordinate 19,415,966 of NC_142503.1, forward strand.
CCTTATTTCCCTTCTCTCTAATTCCTCATCTGTAGGCAATCAAATTTCTAGAGTATTTTTTCCCAAAAACATTAGTTTTGTCTTAAACACATGCAAGTACGCGCGCGCACACACACACATTTATATGAATGTTCTGTGTCCTGCTGCTAAAAATCTATATAGCATCTTGAGATTCATCCAGGTTCTTGAGTGTGAGAATTATTCACTATTCGTTTATTGCTAAGTAAAAATCCTTCCTATTTTTGTTCTTGTGGATTGATCAAGCATTTTTCAAGTTATTTTCCTATTGGCAGTATAATTCTATCTTTTTATTAGATTTTATGTCTATTTCCTTCAATTAACATGATTATTTTTCACAGTCTACCTAGTGTTCATAATTTATTACTTACATAAAACACAAGAATTCTGTGTTATTATAGATAAAATATATACATAATCTTACCCAGAACTAGATTGAATGTCTTATATGATATCCTGAATCTCTATGAGAAGGAGAGTGTTAATAGAGTAAATAAACAAACACATAATTGATACTTTGTTGATGAAATTATTAGCTTTAAAATATTAAAAGTGAATGAATATGGGCACTAATAAAACATAAGTAGCTTATCTTTAAATGTCTTGGCCAAAAAATATTAAAAGCAAAAGTCTGTTTCTTCAGGCAAAATGTAACCTTCATCAATGACAATCACCTGTTTTTGCTTACTTTACGGTCTGTATTTTTTTGTGAATGGTGCTGTAGAAAGCCAATTAGTTTTATGTGGTTTTTTTAAAAGCAAAGAAACTTGGAAACATTTTAAAACAGAGAAATGAACAAAGATTCTAAATCAGAAGTAAGCTCTTTGTTCTCCCTCCATTTAGGTAAGTTTAAAGTATTACTCATTCCAGAAGTTATTTTTAAATATGCTCCAAAAATGCATGTAAGAAAAACTTAAAGTAATAAATTTCTATATTTATCTTTTCCTTTTTTATCTTAAGTTTTTTAAAACTATCATCCTTGAATAGGGTTTGAGGTGACAATCTGACAATATACATTCCACTATTTTCTCCAGTTAAATTCTCTAGCATTATATACTAAAATTAGCAGCTTCCCAATTCACTCACACACAATGAAACTTGGAATTATATTTTCTTTCCAAAAGTCCAAACTCTATAAAAGGCTTTGGTCCTTGCATGGATTTTGGAGCAAAATGTCTGTGACGTAATACCTTCAAAGTGGAGTAATTGGGATCTAAGACATCCGTGTTCTATTTCCTATAAATTTAAGCTGTCAGGGAATGGGGCTGTAGAAATTGCAATGTGTGTGATAATTAACATCGAAAATAATTATTTTCTCTCACTCTCTGTTAAGATGAAATAATCCTTCATAATTTTCTGGAAAGACCCTGTTTAAATTAAACTTGCTCTTATACTGATTTTATTATCTTTACTAAGTACACTAATAATTATGTAACTATTTTAATGGGAAAATTTTTCTTTGCTATTACTAATATTTTCATACTGTGAAGGGAGAAACATTAGTAACTCTATGCCTCTTACTTTTTCCTCACTCCACTAAGGTGTACGTTCAGGTCTGATTGCTAAATTTGGGCAGAATAACTAGGCGTGTGAGTGTGTGTGTCAGGAGGGGGGGAGGGGGATTATTAACCTCAGTTTTCTACTCTCTCCCTGTATTAAAATTATATAGTCACACTCTGGCACATGACTTTCAATGCCCCACATTTTATACATACATATATATATATATATATATATATATATATATATATATATATATATATATATATATATATATATATATATATATGGTTCTCAGTCCCACTGATTTGTGTGTAATCACATGACTTGTTTGGAGAAAGAAAACACAGGCATAAAAATAGGTCAGATTTTGAGCCAAGGCTTTAAGAAGTGTTGTCTGTTTCCACTCTGTGCTTCAGTCATCTGTCATGAGAAAAGCATGCTCAGCTGGCTGCTGATACAAACAGAACGTGGAACAGACCTGAAACCCACTGCAGCCCAAAGCCAAGCTCAGCTGACCTGAACCAGACCCATTGTCACGCAGGGTGGCACGAGGGGTCTCTGGTCCTGCTCACCACATAAGAATGCAGGATATGGTGAGGCCAAAAAGGAACACCCATGGAGCCATAGGTAGGGGAGTCATATCACTATATTCTCGCTGGCGGCTGGGTTGGAGACACAGGAAGCAGGAGCTACACTATCCACAACCTGCTGTCCACATCTCTGCAATCCACAACCTGCACTCTGCTGTGCTAACTGCAATCCGCACTTGCAAGCCACCATCTTCTTGCTAGCCCCCATTTTCTGCTAGTGTAGCCACGGCAGTTATATTAGTGGTTACACTGGTTACTAGTGGCTCACTGGTTACAGCTGACAGCCAACTAGCCACAGCTAATGGCCATCCAATCACAGTTGATGACTATTTAATACCCGAGCCAGCAATTCTCCATGTAAGGCTGAGAGCCTGGAAACTGCACTCCTGGCTCTATCCCCATACCCATCCTACTGATACACAGATCCGTGAAAGTAAAATATAAACTTGTTTTATTTTTTTAAACTTGAGTTTGGGGGGCTTTATTACAAAACATTGTGGCACTGGTGAAACAATACAATATGATTGTCTACCATCCCTGCTGTTTCTACTTGGGAGTGGTTTGCTGAAGATAACGCCTGTCAGCTTCTCCACACCATGTCCTATCTTGTCCAGGACTGTTTGTCACTGAGCGGCTCAGAGTAACAAACGATCAAGTTCATTTAATAGGCCCATCTGGCTCTCCGGCCAACTCACACCCTCCAGCTTATTTTCTAATAAGGATGCTATGTGTCTTCTATATTTACTCTTTAATTTATTGCCATCCTTTCAGAATAAAAGGAGGGTATTATATATGGGGAACTCACTGGAAGCACCAGCAACATGTGCATAATTGTAAAAACTATTTCCATAAACATTATCAAATGATCTCAGAAAAAAAAAAAAAAAAACACCTATTAGACTATGTTCCCCAGCATTTAGTGAGTTTCCTAGGAATCCATTATAGACTAGCTCATCATTCGTTTAGCTGTTTAAATCAGTTACCATAGATTTCATTCTAAATAGTTGATTCATGCATTTAAGAAACAAGATCAGTATTTTTTTTAAAATGCCTGTTTTATGGCAGCATTGAAAAATTGGCCTTTAATATTTAACTCGGTAATCGACATCTGCTCAACTGTGAAATATGTGAATCAGTTTTGAATATAACCTAAATGTTGGCTGTTCATCTACAATCTGAAGAAAGAGAAGGCCACAATGACAGTTAAAAGATGGCTCATTCTTCCTTGTAGAAATCAAAAATCTTCAAGATAATCATTAACACTATATCCAACATTCATAGAATACACATCCTTTTCAAGGACATATGGACTATTTACCAAAACGGACAATATATTTTATATGAAGAACCATAAAACAAGTCTTACAAATCCCCAGGGTTTTAAATCATACATGCTATATACTCTTTGACCATAAAAGAATTATAGCAGAAACTAAAGATGAAAGCAGAAAATTCACAAATGTGTGAAGTTAAACAATACAAAATTTAAAAATAAATTGTAGTGAAAATTGTAACATATTTTGGAATGAGATATAATGAAAACAGCATATCAATTTTCTGAAGGGGAGGTTTCAGCTAAAGCAGGGTTTAGAGGGAAGTGTAATTTAAATAAAAAAGTAAAACAAATGGAATACAAAACAATAATCTAAATTTACATTACAGAAAAGTAAACCCAAAGAAAACAATTGGAAAGACATAATTAGCTAAAAATAAAATATAAAGTATGTGTTCAAGAAACAAAACAAATGTGTGGCATTTAAATTTTAATAAAACTTACAAACACTGAAAATCAGATCAAGAAAACAAAAAACACAAATTGCACATACTACACCTCAGATTTTTCAGTCCTCAATGATAATAATCTGGTAATACAAACAACTTAAGGACAATAAATTTAACAATGCAGGCATAATGTATAAACTATTTGGGAAAGAAAAACACACCAAAACCAAAACAAGGACAGAAAAACTTATTATTTCCATAAATTGAAAAAATAAATAAGCCCACATGTTATGAACTCAGAATAACCATACATAAAAATAGCACAGGAAAAATAAACACATGTAAAGGCAGTATGTTCTATTAACATAAACACAAAAACTTTTTAAAACTATGATGCAACATAATCTAGAAATACACAAAACAACACAATATTGTGGCTTCATGTGTTTTTTTGCAACAATTCAAATTAGTTTAACATTAAAAAATAATTCAAAGTAATCCAGCATACTAACAGGATAAACATAGAATCAAGATATTTTTGCTAAATAAATATATCAAAATATTTGATGAAACATTAAATATAGATAATGATTAGGAGACATCTAGAAAATTAAGACTAGAGGAATTTCTTCAATCTGGAAAGATATAAAAATATGCAACTAACATTCTACTTAAGAATGAAAAACCAGGTTTCCTCTTAGTTCAAAACAGAAAAGAATTTCCATTATCCTCACCTGTTTTATGATATTGTATTGAAGGTCATATTTGCAATAAAACAAAACCATAAGAAATGAAATTAAGATGGGTAAAGAATTAAAGCTGTCATTTTTCTTAAATGACAAGATTGTGTACAAAGAATACTCTCTGAGAACTACAAGCAAACAAAAAACTAGAACTAATATGTAAAGTTGGTAGCTTCACTGGACAAAAATCAACATATAATTTCATTTTATGTTTAAATGTCAACAGAACAGCCATTATGCCTTCTGAATAATTCATGTTATGCAATAGACAACATTTCAAATATTAAGGTCATTCACATATTAGACACTTGAACAGAAGTAAATCACTACACTCTTAAACATTCCCTAGACCTAGGAATATATCTAACAAAAGCTACGCAAAACCAATACCCTAAAAATTATGCAATACTGCAGAGTGTAATAAGGAAAACCTAAGTAAATATAGAAATATTCAAAATTTGTGGATTGGAAGACCTTGCAATAATAAAATATTAATTCTTACCAATTGATTTAGAAATTCAAAGAGGGCACAAACAATATCTCAGTAGTTTTACATGGAACTCATTTTTTAACGTTGATTCTAATATTTGTAGAGAAATCCAAGGTGCCTAGAATATTCAAGACTAGGGTGAGAGGAACAAAATAATGAGATTTACACTACCAGAATTAAACATCCTATAAAGCTACTGTACTTAACAGAACATGAGAGTATCGTCTCAAAGAAAAATGGAACAAAACAGATTCCAGAAACCAGAAATAAATAAACCCCACTGAATTTATTTTCAATAATAATATTGAAAAGGAAACTAACCGAGGTAACCATGTAACACTGTATGAACACATATACTCATATGAACACGAAAAAGAACTGCAAACAAATTGAATTCTATGTGGTACATGTTTTTTCTCAGTGATGTGAGTAAGCAATTCTGAAACAATTTTTCGTTTTATTGTATGATTAAGCAAATGAGAAGTATATTGATAGAATTGGGAGATTTATTTGTAATTGTTGTAGAATAGAAGAAAATGTAAAATGAGGAAAGACAAAGAATATTAGGATTCTGTAACAACTGGCATTACCAGTATGTACTCAATATGAATATAGATTGCTGATACACGGTAAGACTGATGATATATGATAGATAATATGTAGATGAAATATAGTATTTACATGACAGATATATATTGGATACAAGATGATTGATAGGTAAGTGATAGATGAAAGATTGATGATTTATTCGAAAGATGACAGAAGAGTCTTAATTATCAACTTATACTCATGAGAGGCAGAAGGGGAAGGGGGTAAGGTGAAGCTTAAAACTATCAACAGTTATCAAAAAATGGAGTCAGTACTCTAATTATAAATGTAGACCTTGATAATCTAGAATAGATAATAAGAAAACCTGTGAGCTGATGCCATAAAGCAGCAAAGACCTGGTCCTGGGAATAAACACAGGGAGGATTTCATCTCTGCAGGCTACAGGCAGAGGAGAGCAGTGATGTGCTTTGGAAATCTGAGCCGGCAGCGAGAGAGGAAATGGGGCTGCAGCAGAGATCCCTTGGGAACAGACACTAAAATAATCGGTGAACACTGCCTGGAACTATCCTGAAGGAAAGAATCATACTAAGGACAGGGGACAATCTTAGTATTAGCTTAGGGACAGAGTCTGGGGTCTATTTACAGAATACAAACGACATGCTCCCAATACCTGACTTGGTTCTGAACTGAAGTCCCCTGGGGACCAGGTGGAGGTATATACTTACACTTGGAACATCTTTTTTTTTTTAAGAGAAAAAAAGTTCCTTTGACAATATTTTACAACACAGAACTTGAAAAAGAACTTCATTAAAGATAGCCAAGGTGTCTAACAAATGGGGGGGAGGGCACACCCTAGTTTCTTGGTTTTGTATCTGACATGTATTTATTTCACGTTTTAGATGATCAAATATGTAAATATTAATATATACAAAATAGTACAAAGCTATAGAAGTAAAACAGTCAATTATAATGCAAAGGTATATAAGTATTCAATTAAAAATATAGGAGGAATGAATATATATGTATATACACATATGATGCTGAATTATTTACGTATAAATATATATAATGAATATAAATTAGTAGTACCTTCTATAAAATTGTGAAGACTAAATAAGAAGTGTTATTATTATTATTGCACAAATGCCAGCAGCTTCCAACTTGCCCTAACTCTCCCACTTCTATGTCCAGCTCTTCCCAATGGCCAGCACTGCCGACCACCCGAATCCATGGCCATAACCTAATGCACAGACACCAGACTTACATAGTCTCCACCAGCTTCCTCCTGCAGGGCCACTTTGGTAACTGGATGTACAGGGCTTCCCAGATTTTCTTGCCTTTTCCTATGCCACTCTTTCAGTATTAATTAGTTATGGCTAATTAGTTATGTTAATTAGTTAAGGTTAATTAGTTCAAGTTAATTAGTTATGTACTATTGACCAAAATTTTCCCACAATTGGGAGTAAATAATCTACTCTGTATAATTATACTTTCAGAAAGAGGAAAAAAATACTGCGGCAGGATCAAATATTCAATCGCATAACTGGTAAGAATTTATCACAACAGAATAAAGACTTGAAAAGATAGAATCAGAAGTCCAAATGATCCAGTCACTTTTAAACAGAATAGATTAGAATATACACACGACTATAATATCATAGTAAAAAACTAAACTCAAAGAAAATACATATAACAATTTACATTAACTATAAAGAACAAAAGTGCTTTATCAACAGAAATAATGGAAGACATAGGATAATGGAATTATAAATTCTATATTCTGAGAGAAAAAAACTTTTGGCTTAGAATTGTATATCCAGCAAAAAATGTACATTTTAAATGAGCATAAATTTAATTTACTTTCAAATAAAAAAACATGGAGTATTTGTAACATTTTTTGAAATTTATGTTTTGCCTTTTGTTTGACTTTTTAAAAGACTTTTTATTAAAATATAACTTATAATATTATCAGCTTCAAGTGTACATCATGTTACTCAACATTTACCTACCTAAAGAACTGATCACCATGATAAGTCCATCAACCATCTGACACCATGCTTTTAACAATCGATGGAATTTATTTTATGTTTACAGGTCTGCTTTCACCACCTCATCCATTAGAGGATGAATAGTCAGGGAAGAGAAATTTGGGGAACAGAATATATTTTATTTTAGTCCATGTTTTCTTGCTCTAAGTAGTTTGAATGTTGCTGCCTAATTAGTTACCCTTCAGAGTAATACTGATCATATTGCTAACTACGGAAACATTTTTATAGCTTTCCAGTTGCATGGTGAATGAAACTTAAATACTTTTGCCTATCATTGAAATTCCTACAAAATCTTTCCTATCATCAATCCCCACTGCTTCCTGCGGTCCAGCTGATGAGAAGCTACATTTTCTTTCCTTCACATACTTCAAACTTCCCTCTGAATACGTGGTTCCTTCTCTCAGAATTACCCTCTAAATGTCTACCTACATGTCCCTCCATTTCCTGCAAGATTCAGCTTCATACAACTATATTTCACTGGAGACATTTTGACCCCATTAAATAAATTTCACTTTTCTCTGAACTTCTTAGTTATTTAATTAAAAAATCTATGAGTTCCTTCAATAAATGACCCATGACACTTTTAGAGACTGAAGTAAACCACTACCTACATACTATAGACATTCAACGTAACTATTGAATAACAAAATAGAAAAAAAATTAATCTTAAACCAATTGCCAAATTTTATCAAATACAAATTAGTACAATGGTGTGGATTTTAAAGCATTAACAAGAATAATGTGCTCAAATTTTGAATCTGAAGATAGGTGTAAACTGTGTTAGAGTGTCAAAGCAGTTACTGGTACCATGCTCTACCATGGAACAATAAATAACTAGGTGCCAGTCTCAGGCATATTTGCCTGATGAGTAAATTGTTGTAATCTCTGCATTCAGATATGTCCTTCCTTGAATCAAAAGGCACATTTTTCAATTATTATGCTAGGCAAATATGTCACAGAAAAAGTCGAGAACCATATGATTTCATTGATATGTGGGATATAAAACTGAAAGCAACAAAGGAACAAGACAGACAAATAAAGAAACAAAAATTCATAGACACAGACGATAGTTTAGTGATTACCAGAGGGTAAGGGAGGTAGGGGGCTGGTAGATGAGGGTAAATGGGATCAAATATGTGGTGATAGAAGGAGAACTGACTCTGGGTGGTGAACACACAATGTGAGATGTAGATAATGTATTACAGAATTGTACACCTGAAATCTATGTAACTTTACTAACAATTGTCACCCCAATAAACTTTAATTTTTAAAAAAAAATGTAGAAAAAAAAAAGCATATTTTTGTTGCCTTTTGTTGCCTACTTTTCTATTTTCTGATTTGACTAATAGAGCATCCAGCAAGAAAATAGAGTTGGCCTGACTTCGAGCTTAAGTGTTAGGTATAATTTACACTGACACATATTTTGAAAATATTTTTACATTTATGCATTATATTATTGAAATAGACATTATAGCAAACAATAAATCATTGTTTTTATATTCATATTTAATAAGCCACTGTATTTAAACCATTGATTTGATATACTTCTTTCAATCTTCTATAATATTAACCACATTTCAAACGGTTATATGAACATAAATATATGCTTCTCTTTAGAAGAAATCCAAAACTGATCAACATATACTTTCAAACACATCGGGAATGGCCATTACAGCTAGAATATGTTACATATTCTAGAATTAATATTAAGAAAATTACTTGAAGTGGCTCAGAATTCTAAAACCAATATAACATGGAGGTGTTATGTGATATATGTGACAAATAACATGAACTCTGTTTCATTTAAAAATAAACTGTGGGCTTGATAATTTAACAAAATTCAGGTGAACATGCATTGACATAACAGATTACTGCAATTTAATTAAAAATTAGAAGTTTCTGTTCTACTGTCTAAAACTAAATTCAGTATTTCTTATTTAACACAATTGTTATAAAATGTCCTTGGAATATAGCATCGGTACATTTGCATTTTCAAAACCTTAAAGAGGAGACAGTGATTCCATTTTGAACTTCTAGGATTTACCCAATGAAAAACACTTTGTATAAAATTTTGGTGGGTTCTGACATTTTTTTTTTCCTGCATCCCAATATTTTTTTTTTCATTTTTTAAATTTATTGGGGTGACAATTGTTAGTAAAATTACATAGATTTCAGGTGTACAATTCTGTATTACATCATCTATAAATCCCATTGTGTGTTCACCACCCAGAGTCAGTTCTCCTTCCATCAGCATATATTTGATCCCCCTTACCCACATTTCCCACCCCCCTTACCCTCTGGTAACCACTAAACTATTGTCTGTGTCTATGAGTTTCTGTTTCTCATTTGTTTGCCTTGTTCTTTTGTTGATTTTGGTTTATATACTACATATCAGTGAAATCACATGGTTCTCTGATTTTTCTGTCTAACTTATTTCGCTCAGCATTACACTCTCAAGATCCATCCATGTTGTCACAAATGTTCCTATATCATCTTTTCTTACCGCCGAATAGTATTCCATTGTGTATATATACCACAACTTTTTAATCCATTCATCTATCGAAGGACATTTTGGTTGTTTCCATGGAGTATATTTCATTTCATAATACAGTTGAGAGAAAATACTGATTAATAATGTCATTTATCTCCCTACACTTGTGTATATCAATAAATGTTAGGTTGGTTAAATAAAACCATGTTTCATGATTTATTATAATAAAAATGTATCTCATTTTATGTGATATTTTTCTTTTTTATCCATGAATTCACATAACCCAACATTGTATCAAATGACAGATGTTTTTTAGAACTGGGAGCAAATTAAAAGCCTTGAACGATGTTTACAAAGATGTTGTTTTGCCTATAAATCTTTTCTAAATATTTGAAAGTGTTTTAAATAAAAGAATTGGAAAAAATTAGGGAATGTAAAATAAGTAACAATTTAAGTAGTGTACAAAATCTATGAAACTGACATATCATAAGGCTGCTTAATCATACTAGAGTATGAATGGGTGAATAATAATTATTCCAAGTCACAGCCTGAGTAGAGCATTATGCCATGATATTTACTATGAGGCAGCTCAGGAAGAAATCAAGTATAATTAGATGACTATGTCCATAATTGGTATACAGTAAATATGTGTACACACACACACACACACATTCTCTTATATTTAAATGTGTGTGTGTGTGTGTGTGTGTGCGTGTGTGTGCATGTTTCTTCTTAATCACCCTTCCACCATGCATGTATATAAATACAGGTTGGAGCCAAAGACACTAGCAAACATGAGTTGGGTTTGCAGTAAGGGCAAAGTACAGGTGTATAATAATACTACAATAATAAATTTAGAGCTGAAAAAGTAAATAAAAGGAAATTAAAAGGAAATAAAAGCCATAATGTATACAGTATTCGTTAAAGGAAGAACACTATCCCGATTGTCATCATTTATTAAGAGTAGTTGACACTAATTTAGCTTCCTTAGTAGTCACTGTATTAAGCCCTTTAAATGAATTAAATTATCAAAACATCATAAGATTCCGTGTGGAATGAAATAAATAATATTCCTGTTTTGAGTATAAACACATGGACTTATAGTGCAGTTAGGCCATGAGTAATTAGTAAGTGGTACATTTGGGCTTTACACCCACTGTCATCCCAGCCTTGATGTATTTAGTCAATTCTCTCTCTTCTACATCTATTTTCTTACCACGAACTTTTTATAGAGTACAAATGACTTCATGTATACTAATATTTAATATAATCTTCACAGTAATTCTATGAAAGACAGTCATGTATTAGCATCGTGGCCTGTATATCACAGATTGAAAAAATATATATATACATATTTAGAAATTTAAGATATCTGCTGAAGTTCACATGGAGAATAAGTAGCAAAGCAGAAATTTAACCAGATATATTTGTTTGGAAACCTATGTTCTTAACTACTGGACCATACAAATTTCCATGTTGTAGATGGAACATTTGCATAGCCATAAGTATAAAATTTGGTCCATTAGGGAAATCAGTTGGAAAATGTGGCCTCAAATTAAGTGTAATTTTTAATGTGGCTCACAGATGGATGATTGTAACAATGAAAGACATGTGAAAGTTTCCTGTTTAAACTAATTCTAAGCTCTTTTTAATTTCAATGCAGCTAGGGTACATTTGCTGTCAAGTACGTAAAAGTAACATATTTTAAAATCGTAAAATTTATGAATTTGTTGAAGTCAGTTAAATTTAAATGTCTTGGGGCAAACTAAAGCATTCTGTCCTAAAATAGACTATGCTTTCATTTGGTTTTATACTTTTTGTTTGGTTTGGTTTTATGATCCTTATTCACTACAGTTTATTAGCAGTTTTCTTCTTCATTCATTTTTTTAGAATTTATATTTTCATGTTAAATCATCTACTTGAGATATTAGATGTGACCATATCAAATTAAACATACTATTTTATGATTTTTCATATCTGCATGCATTTCACCTTTATTATTTTAAATGCATATGTTATTTTTCATTTTTATTACCTTTATATAATTATTTTATTAGTGATATTTTCAAAACTCTTTGATATAATATTCAATGTAACTTTTGTTTTCAAGTCCGTGAAACATCTGTATTAAAAAAGTCAACATATTAATAATCTGATATTTCTAGAAACACTTGCATTTCACTGTATTTTAGAAATTTTCTTCAATATTCATATTTTTGCCATCTTGTCATTATACTTGAATACATTTGTAGGGTTTACCTTAATCAGAATATAGTTGAGGGGAAAAGCATGATAAAAAAATTGAATAGTGACCCTTGTTTTTTGACCAAAAAATATCATATTATGCATTCAGTGTTTCTTTACCAAAAATGAAAGTAAATCAGTGGTTGAGAAATATATTTAAACTGTGCCCTATTAGAAAGAACTTACTATTTTATTTGGGAAATTTAGTATTTATATTGGGTTATTTTGTATACAATTTAAATGTAGCTATATAAATATAATCATATCCTATCATATTAAAACACTATCTTATATATACAAACACACACACACACAATCTTTTGTATTCACCTTTCTAAATGACAATCAAGAGGATTTCTTATAACTGAATTAAAGATCACAAACCACAAACAACCTGATTTTAAAAAAAGATTTCTAAAGAGAAGATATGCAAATAGTCAACAAGCACGTGAGAAGATGCTTAATGGCATAAATCTTTAGGAAACACAAATGAAAAACAATGAGATACCACCTTACACCCATTAGGGTAGCTAAACAGAACAAAACAAAAAATAACAAGCATTAATGAGGATGTGGAGAAATTAGAACCTTGTGCACTGTCAGTGGAAATGCAAAATGGTGTAGCTACTATGAAGAACAGTATGGCAGTTCCTGAAAACATTAACAATTACTATAAAATCTAGGAATTACACTTCTGGGTATCTACCCCCCAAAACTGAGAGCAGTGTCTCACAGAGATATTTTTATACCCATGTTCATAGCAGCATTATTCCCAATAGCAAAAAGGTGGAAGCAACCCAAGTGTCCATGGACAGATGAATGGATAAAAATAATAAAGTCTATAAATACAATGAAATATTATGACTATTATTTAGCATTTTAAATTAAGAAAATTCTGACACACAACAACAACATGCATAAACCTTAAGGATATTACACTAACTGAAATAAGTCATTCCCATAAAGACAAATTCTGCATGATTACACTTTTTTAAGGTACCTAGTGTAGTTGAATTCACAGTCAGGAAGTTGAGTGGTGGTTGACAGGGACTGGGGTGAGGAGAAAATAGGGAGTTACTTATTTAATGTATACTGTTTCAGTTTTGCAAAATGAAAAGAGTTCTGGAGATGAATGGCAGTGACGGTTGTACAGCAACGTGAATATAATTTATACCACTTAACTATATACTTAAAAAAGGTTAAGATGGTAAATTTTCTAATGTATATTTTACCACAATTAAAAATTTAAAAAAAGGACTCATCGATCACTTATAGTTGCAGACATAACATGCTTTGTATAATAGACATGCTGCCCACAAATTCAGTATTGATAAATCATTAATGATATTTATTGATACCTGAAAATTTTGACTTTTCTGAAGAATAGGTAACATAAGTAAGTCTCCAAACAGCCCCCCATAGGAAACAGAAAGTTGAGCTTTGGAGAAAAGAGGAAAAGAAACAAATGCAGAAATAAATACATGACACAATGACAAAGAACTTGGTCAATGCATTACTTAGCTAAATAAGTATTAGCTCTAAACAAATACATAATTATCTATCTATCCATCTATCTATCCATCTAGATCTAGATATACACATATCCATGTATAAGGCTGTATATCACTATCAACCACAGAATAATTGAGATAAAAATAGTAGAGAGTAAGAGTGAATGTTTACCTAATGATTAACTAAAAACACTCCGTGAAAATAAAATAATCAGATTTCTATGTACCAAGTATACCTTTCATTGAAATACATAAAGAAAAATTTGATACAATTCAACAGAGACAAACAATTCACAAAGTTATACCTTTTAAAATTATTTACTTTAAAGCATGTACCTTGACAAAGAAGAAAGAAAATACAGAGGCTATTTGAAGAACACAATTAAACGTTTGCATACAAATATATGTAGGTAGAACATTCTTTTCAAAAAACATTTACTAACCTAGAACATCCTAGTAGGCCTACCAGCCCAAATCTACCCTTCTGAAATTAAAAAGAAAATGTCTAAATTTTAATAAATTTTAAAAAATGAAATTGAAGCAATACATTAGTACAAATAATGATAAGGAAGGGAGGGAATAAAAGAGAAAGGGCTAGAGAGGGGGAGGGTGGGAGCGGCAGAGAGAGAGAGAGAGTAGAAACAAAGGACAATTAAGGTCCACAGAGGAATTAATATATTTGATATTAAAAGTATTCCATAGTCCTTCATCTCTTTAGTATTTTAGTTTAAATTGTGATTAAATATAATAAAACTTAAAAATAAGAAGGAAGAAGAGAAAGAAAAGGAGAATAAGGGGAAAGAGGATGAAAATACAACTAAAAGTCAAAAGGAATAGAATGTAAAGATTGCAAAGTTTCAGTGATTCACAGATAACAAAACTGTCAACACAGTAAATCCAAGAGAATCTAAAGACAAAGTAGTGTAATTAGTGTGAGTTTGTCTGTTTTGCCAGAAGTTTGGTAAACACACAAAAATCTACATTTCTACTTGCTAGCAATTAAAATCACAATCTTTAATAAAAAATGGAAAATCACATTCTTAATAGAACCAAGATAAATGATGCTTAGGAATATATCTAATAAAGTATGTGAAAGATGTGCATACAGAGAACAAATACATAGAAGAGAAAGATATACAATTTGTGTGAGCTGAAAGATTCATATTGTTTAGATACCAATTTCTCCTAAATTAAGTTACAATTTAATATAGTTTTAATAAAATTTAAACAAAATCTTATATGCATTGATTAATTTTAAATTTCATAAGGAGTTGTAAAGATACATGAACAGTTATGATAATTATAACAGAAGGATTAAGACATAGACATACCCTATCTGATATCAAAGCATATACAGTACTTTACAAAAACAGATAATAAAAATAGAAACTGACATAGAAAAATAGAGCCCCAAACACCTTTAAACATATATGTAATGTTTTCATATTTATACCAACGGACACACTGGGGAAACTAGATATCATTATTTTTTTTGTATTGGCTTTCATTGTGAAAAAACATAATTGGAGCCATGAAACACACATACACACATACATACACACATGCCAGGTTAACTGAAAACCTAAAACTGAAAAAAAAAAAAAAAAGAATTCAGAAATAATATAGAATATTCTGCTTAATGTGAGGATTAATTTAATTAAATATTCAACAATAAAAACATACAAATACAAGTAGATTTTCAAAATAAAAATGTTTTTAATGATAAAAGATATCCTAGATGTTTAAATGTATCGTAAAAGATATTTTCAAATATAGAGAAAAACTGCCATCCAATAATTATTTTAAAAGAATTTATATTGATATGAAAAAGATAAACTGCAGATAAAAATTCACAAATGATTAAAAAAAGAACTGAATATTTGCTCAATCTCATGAAGGATTCATAAAAAAATTAAATTTCAAACATAATGCACTAGCACAATCTGAAGATGAATTTAATATCCATCAGAAGAGCAAACATAAATATGGCTATATAAAGTCTGCATTAGTTTTATAGATTTTTAGATATATAGATTATATAGACATATAAATATAAAAATGTATATATGGGTAAATACATACACACACACACACACACAGATGTAGATATAGTAACTAAGCTAGATGAGAGAAAGAAAGAGACAGAGACAGAGGGCACACAAATGAGAACAAGCATGAACTGGAGATGAAAAGGACTCATGCCCAAAGCATGTAAATGATTGCCTATGGAAGTTAAAAAAATAAGTAGGGGAGAAATAATATAAATCCTTCACTTAATCAATGATGTATTATATACTTTTAGAAAACAACTGAAATGTATATGAAAGTGTAAACTTTTAAAAATATTTATTGATTTTGCGTATCTAAAGTACTATTAACTTATTATATCATTAAAATTTTAATGATAATAACAATAGCATTAATAAATAACACTATCATCAGTCAAGGAGAAGATAAATCAGTAATAAAAATCAAATAAAAAGATTCCTAAAGAGCTTAATAAGTGTGAAGAGTTGAAACCTGCAAAAACTTCAATATAACTAATGAATGGAAGAATAACAATGAAGTCTAGACAAAATCTGGCAGAAATGAATCTTGGCCTTCCTCTCTAGGTTCTTTATTTTCCTAATTAATGTATGCAAATACTCATTTAGCCTCCATAACTGCAAATATGTTTCCATACTCTTTATAAGACATATCTCGTAGCTAGGTTTTTGTTTGTAAGACTAACAATATACTGTAAATTAGAAGAAAAAACTCAACTGAATGTTTTATTCTAATATTTACACGGAGAGAGAAAAATGTATCTTGGCTTACTAAAGCACGCAATTACAATTTAATCATTCTCTTCAGTTCAATAAGAGCCTCCTGAGCAAAGCATTTAAAACGTTTTATGAAAATATATTACAGCTTTAGGGATTTACTTTCTTCACATAAACACTAAAAACATACTTAGTTCCAGGCTGGTTAAAGCATCTTGATGCAATACCTCTCCTTTCCTCATCATGTTACATAGCATCAGATTTACAAATATATAAAGAGTAGTTTTAGAAAATGTAACTCGTATTTATTATAGACTGTGAAATCAAACATTTTAATTTGTGATATTTGCTTAAAAGTTCTGTATTATTTCCCAACAAGGACTTAATGAGAAATTTAAAACTTTAAGTTTACTCATTCAAAATATTTTAGCATTTTCTTTTCATGTATCGTGTTTCCCCAAAAATAAGACCTAACTGGAAAATAAGCCCTAGCATGATTTTTCAGGAGGACATCCCCTGAACATAAGCCCTAATGCATCTTTTAGAGCAAACCTTAATGTAAGACCCGATCTTATTTTTGGGGAAACACGGTATTTCCTCCTCCAAAGCAATGGTTCGAAGCTAAAACTTTCATGAAACATAATTTTACATGTTTGATTCTTAAACTAAATATGAATGAGTGGAATTCAATAGTTGCAATGATGGTAGTTTTTAGAAAATAGACAAAATATGAATGTGTGTTAAGATAAGTTGTTTAGAAATGATGATATTTGTGGATAGTAGCTGTATTAGAGTTCTCTA
The DNA here is from genome assembly GCF_057876585.1 of Rhinolophus sinicus. Lineage (NCBI taxonomy): Eukaryota > Metazoa > Chordata > Mammalia > Chiroptera > Rhinolophidae > Rhinolophus > Rhinolophus sinicus. The sequence goes on from NC_142503.1 coordinate 19,433,438, forward strand.
GAGAAAAAGAACCAATCAGATATACAGATATATAAAATGAGATTTGTTATAGGAATTGGTTCATGGGATTTGGGGAACTGAGATATACCACGATATGCTATGTGCAAGCTCGATACTCAGGAAAAGCCAGTCAGTCTGAAGGACAGAACCAGAAGCTCTAATATACATGGTCAGGAGAATGGAGTCCTAGCTTTAGAGAGAGTGAGAAATGCCCTTTCTCTTCCTTTTTGTTTTATTGAGATTCTCAATATATTGGATAATGGCTCCCCATTGCATTGGTGAAGGCAAATTTTCTTTATTCAGTCTACTGATTCAAATGCTAATCTCTTTCAGAGACACCCTCATAGAAACATCCAGAAATAATGTTTTACCAGCTATCTGGGAATCCCTTTACCCAGTCAAATTGACAATTAACTATAACAATACTCACAATACGTGTGTGTGTGTGTGTGTGTGTGTGTGTACCACAGTATATTACACAGAGTTGGTGTGATTGTCAATGAATAGACAATTTGCTTCTTATATCCATTTTCAACTGATAATTATTGCTAACATGTAAGGGTTATGATAATGTTAAGAGACACAAGTACTGATATTTTGAAAGACTTGGCTCCATAAAACAAAAGCACTGCAGGGGAAAGATCCTGGTACAGAGCATAAAATAAACATTTGACAAAGTCTGCTAAAATAAAAATCATTCTTATGCACATGGCTAACAGTAGCAAGAGAATTCTAAGTTCTAACACATTTTGTAATTATTTTTGAGGAAGGAAGTTTATAAAAGAGTTACTTAAAAATCAACAGTTTCTCAGTCCAATCTCACTTTCCCTCACTAATGTGCAAAGAAAAAATAAATACAAAAATTATTTTTGAGGAAATTATTTCTCAAATGAGTGGCATCTGTTATTTTCTTATTTTTTCATTCTTATTAAAGTAATACACATCCATTGTGGAAAAGCTAGAAAATACAGATTGACAAATAGAGTTAATTAAAATTGCTCGCTACTTCATAATTATTTGATAACCACTCATATTTTGCTCCATCTCTATTGCCTATAACATATTTTAATGGATATATTATACTGTATAACTATACTCTAACTTACGTAACAATCCCCAGTTAAGGGCACTCTTTTATTATCGCTAAATTGTTAGCCCTAAAAGCAAATCTGTAATGATTATCCAAGTACCTACATATTTTGAACACTTATGATTATGGACGTAGTACTAAATCTTAGATATTTTGTTTGAGAACAAATCAGTATTACCTGAACAGTTTTTGAATCAATTTTCAAATTGATCCTCCCCAGGGAAGCGATCAGCAGGACTCAGGTTGAGATTTATGAACGTATCCTTAATGATACAGTTGGCTGTTTTTCAGTTGGTTTGTTTTGAAATTGTTACCCTTATTACATTTTCAGTAAATATTTTGTTTTTTTTAAAGTTTAAATTAAAATTAGAAATGTTTTATTAAATTATAAAAATAATTTTATAAACTCCAATAATGTATAACATTAAACTTCTCAACCTGGCATTTATGGTCTATGATGTGAATTCAATCTAACTTTAAAATTAACCACAACTTGACCTCTAATTAGGCACAGCCTGTATTTAATATTCTTACTATATGTGATTTTTCTTGTAACCTTGAGAGTGTCACACATGAAAATTCCAATGTGGTTATCTAGAGATAAAAACCTGTGTGAATTCACACTAGTCCTTATGCTTCACTAGTCTTAGGATGAACTGAGCACAGTATTGTATCTCAACTGTCCAACTTAAACTCCGTTTACAGATTTCAGGCATCTCTCAACATTCAGGCATCTCCGTGTATTTGCTTATGTACTTGAGTAGTTTAAAGTAGTTCAGCAAATAAAAAGTGACTTCTTCCTTCTCTACCATGCTATGTTATTTTATTTGGAAGGAAAAATTCCTGATTAGGGTCCTTAACTTTTCTTTCTTTCTTTCTATTTTTTTTTTTTTTTTTGTCATAAGGCTTATGATATAGCTCAGAATTTCACAAAGTGCGTTCCTCAGACCACTAATTTTCTTTGGTATTAGTAGGCATGAAAAAATGACACCATCATAGAAAACACGTGCAAAATACTAAGTTTAAATAAGTGAGAGTAACATCTAAGTAACTTCTCATATTCTTTAAATTAATTATGTAATTTGTCTTGTGAATCTTGAAAGGAGAGATATATATATAAGATTTAATGTATTAATTTATATAAGTAAATGATGCATATTGGATTTGTGACTTAAATGTAGGAAAAAAGTAAAAAGATATAGTCGTGCTATATAATGACATTTCAGTGAACAATGGACCACATGTATGATGGTTCCATGAGATTATAAATGAGCTAAAAATTTCATATTGCCTAGTGATGTCATAGCCCGTGTAAAGTCATAGAACATTGCATTACTCACGCATTTGTGGTGATGCTTGTGTAAACAAACCTACGGCACTCAGTCATGTACAGTATACCACATACAATTACAGTAGGATATACCATCTAGGTTTGTGTACGTGCACTCTATGATGTTCACACAATAACAAACTCACCTAAAGACACATTTCTCAAAATGAATCCCCATAGTTAGGGGGCACAGGCCTATACAGAAAAGCACAAAGGCATTTGCAGTTCTGCTACTATTAGATTTTACAGAGCTTCCCTCAATTTACTCATTCATATTAGTAACCTATTTTGTCTGCATGATATCTATTATATATCTTTTAATGTTGAATATACAAACAGCTATGTGAAATAATGTCCTAAAATTTCCAAAAATAGAATAGGGAAAGAGTATGTATTGCAAAAATATTGTACTAATTTAAATTCTACACCAAAATAAATGTCATTGAGAAGAAATTACTAGTTTTACCCAGTCTTAGTGTATTCACTTTTCCTTCAGAATTTTTGAACAAGTGTGATGAGGAAGAACTCCAGTTTCTAGTAAATCTACATGAACATTACCACCGGAACTCTTTGACATATTCTGAAATCTTTCAAGATCAATGTTAGCTCCAAAAGATCCTGAGTAGAATAAATAATGAGAAAGGTATTTCCCAACTTCTTTATAGTGCAAATGTCTGTATTTACAAAGATTTAGTCATGATATTATGACTCACAATTATATTCTGATTAGCAAATTAATCCCCATGTTTGAAATAATGAAATGTCATTTTTTTATTTATTTTTTTAAGTTAAAAACTGTTGAATAAGAAACATCCAAAGCTATAGAGAATGTCTATGAATTTATTTGGGCCAAACCGATGACAACTGCTGGGAAGCAAAATCTCAATGGATTGAGAAAATGCTCCTGAGAATGACAGTTTTACAGCTTATTGTACACATTAGAATCAAAAGGAACAGACATAAGGCGGGTTGCATGAAATCCATTGGTGGTAGATTAAAAGGCGGTGGGAGAAAGCAAAGCAGGAAAATCTCTGGGATTGGATAAAGAAAAACACAAAAAACACATACTTCTTTTACATTGGTGTGTATATGATAACTAATAATTAACATTTACAGCACAGAGAGATGGTACGTGGGGAATAAAATAACAATGAGAGGTTCTGTGGTCTCGCTGCTCTGGTGTACCCTGTGAGTTCCAGAAAAAGCAGATTACTCTAACATTCCAAGGGTATGTTACCTTAGATGCAAAAAGAAAATAGACAGGCTCACTTAAGGTAAAGATTGACCTTTGTCAAGGAATCTTCAAGCCCAAGACATAACTCCCCCATGACTCACTTTTAGTTAGGAACTTTTATGTTCAGGCCACCCAAAGTGGTTACTTTCAGTCTCTGAGTTTGTAGGGCCCACCATGCAAGCCTCCCCTTACCTTGTCAGGTTTACTATGTGGTCCATTTTTGTCCACAAAACTCATATTTACAGAAAGGGAAACTTTAGTGTAGCTTTTCTGTTATTCACCAGCTGTTTTCAGAGAGAAAATTGCATTTATGTGAAAGAATTATTAGATTAGCCATTTGATTGGAAGACCTAGGCTCCAAGAAATGTTCAAGTAGCAAAGATAACCTCTAATATTATCTCAAGAATGGGTAAAAAATATGAAATTCCACAAGATAAATTTAGGAGAATAATAGGAGCTTAGGAAAAGTCATTCTAGATTATGGGAGAAAAGAACATAGAGAGCCTAAGTAGGAACACAGTTTTTAAGAACACATGGGTGTGGGGGGAGGTCTTTATATTGGTTGGTATAGAATTAGTGAAGATGTACAACCCCCTGAATTGTCCCTAATGACATATTGGAAAACTATACATTGCTCATTAAAATTTATATTTATATACATACGTACATACGATCTGTCTATTATATCTAGCTATCACAATTTTGAGAGATCTCAAATAAGAGGATGAAGCAAAACCCTTGTTATGCTAGTCACATCTTGATTAACCTTTTACTTAAGACCTCTGGTTTATCTTAGTTTCTCTAGAAAAAAAAAAGTGATATACTTTTATTCTTTTCAAGTTACAATTTAAAGATAATTACATACCCAATGCTGACCTAATCCTAGATAAATTCCCAATTGGCTCTAACTGGTTCAAAAGGTGAATTGATCCCCTTCTCTCCATCCCAATACAAGAATACAAATTCTGTATCTCCTTTTTATGAGGTGTTTCAAGTGTTATGGATAGTAAAGCATGAGTTATCCACAGGATGTCTGTTGGGGAATTTGAGGACAATTCATCTGCTGAATTTCCTTTAATCTAATATGCTCTGATCATTCTACCAGAACCATGTCCCTACTGTTTATACCCATCTCCCAGCCTCAGTCTTGTCTGGTCTGCAGAAACTACAAAACTTGCTTTTGAAGAAAACCAGTCTTGCCCATAAATCAAAATTTTCATAAAATATTTGTGTCTTTTTTGAATGTTGGTTAGAGAAGAGACAAAAATAGCTGGCAATGTACCAGTGACAGGCCAGAAAGGGAAGAAATAAACAGAAGGAAGACGAGAAGGAGGAAAAGGAGGAGGAGGAGGAGGAGGAGGAGGAGGAGGAGGAGGAGGAGGAGGAGGAGAAGAAGGAAATGAATAAAATGAAGAAGGAAATGAAAAAGGAGTGAAGTCGATGAAGTAGATGAAGAAGAAAAAAATGATAACATATTATTGAAAATGTAGCCCTATTATATCATGTTCCTCATCAGAAATAGCGTATCACATAATATAATAAATGTGTCAGGTCTTTTACCATATAATTTCTTTCAATATATACAACAAAATGGGCCTGAGGTTCTCATAGATAATGTTTGTTACCAAATACTAAAATCACCATCAACAATATTTAAATACAAGTGAGACGATAAGACATTTGTGATAAATAAAATAGGTTAATTTCTAAATATATAAATTTCCTATGTAAATTGTTAAAATTAAATAAATAAATAATTAATTAAATAAAACTTTTCACCACCTCAGAAGGGGAAAAAAACTGCAAAGGATAAAACCAGATATACTTGTATTACAAAAGATAAAACATGTAAAATACATTTGACCTTTTAGACAATTTTTGAACCCTATGCTCATGGGCAGTTCCCAAATGAAACGCAACTGCAGAAGATAGGCACAAAAACCTGTTCTGAATATCGGCTCTGAGACTTGTCTTGATATTGCAATTGTAAAGCACACACATATAAGAGTAAGAAAATGACACTGCCTAAATAAAAGAAAAAATGCGTATATAGAAAAATGATAGTAATGGGGAAGATGTTAAAGACCTCAAGACTATGCCTTGCTTCCTGTCTGATTGTTTTAAGTTTCCTGCCAAACAAGTTTCCTTTCTTAGTCTTTCATATTATCCAGAACCTTGAACACAAAAATACAGCAGCAAATTCTTAGGCTGGTAAGGATGGATTTTTGGGGAATTCCCATAAAGATAGGAAATCTCAGTTTGACATCTTAATTTGGGTTAGTATGCTGGAACCCATAAATCTGCCTGATTAACGCACAGTTAATTATTTAAATACAGTTAATATACTTAGAATATCATAGAAGAGCAAGCCAGTATACTTTAGCCACTTAGCTACTTCATTAATAATTAGTGCTATAGACTGAATTGTGTCCCCCACAAATTCACATGCTGAAACCCTACCCCCCAATGTCACTATATTTTGGCGGTAGGCCTACAGATATTAAGGTTAAAAGCTGTCCTAAGAGTGGCGTCCTGATAAGACAGAATTATTATCCTTACCAAAAGAGACACCAGACAGCTTATGCTTCCCTCCCCGCCCTCTCTCTCTTTCTTTTTCTCTCTCTCCTTCTCATGTGATGACACAGTGAGATGATGAATATCTGCAAAACAAAGATGGCTCTCACCAGAAACTGAACCCTACCAGACAGTATCTTCAGAATTGTGAGAAAATACAGTTCTGTTGTTTAAGCCACCGATTCTATGGTATTCCATCATGGCAACCCAAGTCAACTATGACATTTAGTATCCTAGAAACATATATTGGGAACAATTATAATTTCATGGTTATTTCAGTTGGGGTAAGTTAAAGGAAAAACTTCAGCTCTGCAAAATGCTGGAGTGAGAGAGTGAGAAAGAGAGAGAGAAGGAACAGATACAGACATTAATCAAATTAAATATATTTCCCGCCTTTACTAGGAGGAAATGCTGTCCATCCACTGAGACTTGGAGAGTCTTGATGAAGAAAAAGTTGGGAGTTGAAGCTGATTACATACGTTAATTTTTTAGACATGCAACGAGAACTATAAAAGATGAAGTTGATTATAAATAAAAAATATCACAAAACAGTTGTCTAGGCTAAAGAATTAAATTGGAAAGTGATTTCCAATACATAGTAATAAAGCCAGGATAGAGAGGAGGGGCCAGCTAAGAATCCTGCGTGATGGTGGGGGTTTATACATGAAGGAGCCCACAAAGAAAAGGAATTCAGAGAGTTAAAATCCATCATCATTTTTTAAGCAAAAAATAGAAGAAGAAGAAGAAGAAGAAGAAGAAGAAGAAGAAGAAGAAGAAGAAGAAGAAGAAGAAGAAGAAGAAGAAGAAGAAGAAGAAGAGGAGACAACGGCACTTCAAAAGGGAGGTGTGTTGGGCTAAAAATCAGAAAGTTGGGTCTAAAATTACTAATCAGATTTACTGGATGGAAATCACTGCTGTCATCCTTTGGGGGCATTACCTGTAAAATCCAGAATGTGTTGGAAATGAAAGAAGTTGAAGAAAAAATGTTTTCACAAAGTTTGTCTCTGAAAAAGTGGAGAATTAGGCTAATATTGATAGGCTAATATCTAGGGTCTTCTTTCCAACTTTTGAAATAATTTTAGAGAAGAGATGAAAAGATAGGCGAGGGTCCCTGTGTATATTCTGATGGGGGGTTTAAAAACCATGTTCTTTAAGAGTGATACATGACAATCATTTTTAAAATCTTTTAAGGTATCTAAAAGATAGAGTTAGACTATTCATATAAGATAGTAAGTAACGGATATTACAAGCTTCCTGAAAATATTATATTTATGGTAGTAGCAGAGAAGATGGCCTTTGATGTGTAAATACGGGAGAGGAGAAAAATAGTGTTCCCATGTGAGAATATTTGGGGATTTGGTGTTGTGAATTTGAACAGGTCATCTCCTAATGTGTTCTATTTTTCTGTGCAGAAGTGGAAAAATCTCATCACTTTGATGGGGGGAAACATGAGGCGCTCAAAGGCCTTGAAAGTAGTGAGCAACTTAGATCTTGTCCTTTCTCAGTGACTGTGAGAGTGGATTTGCCAGACATTGGAGGCAATCAAGTCACAAGGGTATCCACCTCCCTTGTTCTGAGATTTTCTCTACACCATCCCACTGCTGGCACAGGCCTGGAGAAGGCAGTTAAAGCACATGGTCAGCAGTAAGTGTAACTGGGCCAAGACAATGAAAGAAAAACAGCACAACAATTTCTCAAGCACTAGGAAGAGAGGTGGGAATCAGAAGCCAAGGGATTTAAGAGACATAGAAATGAGGACAGGAAAAGCCCCATCAATGGGCAGAAGTAGAAATGTCATTAGACTGAAAATTGCAATAAATTGCACATGTGGTGGGGCAATGGACTACAAAATGATCCTAAGCTTCCTTTCCAGACTAGCTTTTAAACTATTTCAGTTAGTATAAAAATATCCATTGAGATTTTCATTAAGTTGTATTAAATATGCACGTTCAAAAGGGAAAATGATGTATTTACAGTGTTGGACGTTCTCAGTCAAGAACATGTTAAATATCTCAGTTCAGGCAAACCTTATCTTATGTCACTTTGTACTGTTTGGTTCCTGTTTGCAATACAAATTGCAATTGTGTGCACGATTCTCATTCCACTGGGTGCTCACTCTGATGTCTCTAGAAAATTAAATGTTTAAGTCACCAAATTGATGACTGTTTCTTTAGCTATTGAGCAGAACTCAATAACAGGGACTCCATGGCCTGTCAGTGAAAATGCTTTATACTGCTTGTAGGGATGGATCTTTCTATTTGAACCTATAATTAAATCTTCTGCAGGCTTATGCTGACATATTTATTTTGACAATTTAAGAAGTCAGTACCATCCATTATTATGTATACATTATTGATTTTTTTGAATTTTAGTTTTCAATTCCACATCATGGATTTAAAAAAAATAGAAGTTCACTCTAACAGAAAAGTCGTCTTCTTTATTTCCTTTTGGCCAGCCTATTGTGAGGCGAAAAAAGTAGTCAAAATCAAATAAATATTATATAATGTAAAGTATCATGAAATGTAATAGATTATCACTAATATCTATTAATTTGCAGTATATATCTATATTTAATATATATACACCAAATTTGGATTTAAATATGTGTGAGTTAGAATATGTGTATGTTTAAATTTCAGCACTACCTCTTATTTATGAACTATGTGTTCTGCAGCAGGTACTCATATATGTCCCTATCTCCTTATATATAAATTGCATATAATAATATGGACCTCAAAGAATAGTTGTATTTGCCAGTTATTTGTAATATACTGATTATTACTGATGTAGAACTTCTTAGACCATATATTCTATAAGAAACATTGATATATAACATCTTTATAAATCTTACATGATTGAGCAGAGAATTCTGAAGCTAGAAGATACTATAACTTTAGTTTGCATTTTTAATGCAACAAAGTGCATTACTTATATGACTTTTTTTTTTTCCATATTAAACTGAGAACTTCAAACTGTACCTAAAGAAAACCACTCTAAGGGCACAATGATGGATTTCTTGAAGTGTTTTCTTTCCTATCAGAGGAAGAAACAAAGTGAGACCCAAGAAGATATAAGAAATAACTAATCAGTTTAAGAACAAAAAGAAATAGCACTATGTTGGGTCATAATGTACCAGGAAAATGGATTTGAAATTATACAGAATCTAGCTGTATATAGGGAAAAGGAAAAAATAAATGTGTCTTAATGGAGAAGAGTATTTTCCAAAAGGGAGTTCAGAAAGCATGTTTAGATGTTACTTTCCCATTTTCCTTGTCCTCTTTTAGATCTCTCTCTCTCTCTCTCTCTCTCTCTCTCTCTCTCTCTGCTTTTGTGGTGATAATCCCAGTTAATTTCCATCTATGCACATATTTATGGTATTCTTCAGAAGTGAATCAGTTCCATATGTTAAGAATGGGTGAGATTGTAAATAAAAGTATAATTAAATGGGAGAGAGATGGAAGGAAAAATAAGTAAAAGAAGATTGAATGAAGAGAAATGAAGAAGAAACCATGTTAATTGTATTAACCAGACGATTTTGCTGCAAAAAAATGAAAACTGGTTTGGCCAAAATTTACATAAAGTACCAATTTATGTAAAATGTTTTGCAGCCAATATACACCTGAGGTTATATTAGAAGGTAATATATCCACTGGTGGCTATCAATCAAGCTGAAACCTCTACAATATGCACTTTTATTAATATTGGAAATAAAACACGAATTCAGCCATTTTAAACATGAATAGCTCTTCTTTTCTCCCCTTTATTTAATAAAACCGAGAGAAATATACACAGAAAGAAAACTAATGATACTACGTAAAGTGTGCTCACTGCATGAGCCCATCTTGCACATGATATGTAACATCTTTGTAAATCTTACATGATTGAGCTGAGAATTCTGAAGATAGAAGATACTATAATTTCAGTTTGCATTTTTTAGAAGATACTATAAATTTAGTTTGCTTTCTTCAGATAGCTCCTACACACTTGTGTTTCACGGAAATGATTTTTTCATTGCTTCCTTTGCCTGTTTTCTGTAACTATTTTTAAGTTTTCCTCAAATTATCCAGTAGATCTATTCTACTCCTAGAAATAGACTCTTCCCCAGCCATACTTGACTTTTTCTTGCAGAGAGCTCTTCTGTTCCAATCTGGACTGGTTGCTCTCTAGTCTTGCTGTGCATTCTTCTTCCTTGGCTTCCCACTAATCTTCAACCAGGACTTCTTCCACTATGACACATCCCTTGTTTCTTGATTGTCATGCTTTTCTGTTTCATACGAACTTTGCTCGAGTCCATCCATAGATAATTATCTTGGGATTGGTGTGTCTTTCTTGGATTCTGTATCTACTTGACTTGGTAATGGCCAGGATGCCCCTAAGCAGAGAGCTGGGTGGTCAGAACTTTTCTGAGCAGCTAAGACAATGATAACTCCCTCATTACACTTCTATTTCCTAAATATGTATTCAAACATACCATCTACCAGTACCATTTTCTTCTCTTTCAAAGAGCTGCAGGGCTAGAGTTGAGTATTTCCTTTCTGCCATATAGGTTAGGCTTAGATCAATTCCAAACAGTTAGGCTCTGATAAAATAGTTTCTGTTGAGGACAGGCCTTGTTAAGGAGAACAGAGATATACGGGCATATTTCAAAATAGTGAATACCCCCCCACACACACACACACTTCCTCTGTCAGAAATTGGAAAGGATTTTTCTCTAATTTAAAGGGACTCCTGGAGATAAAACTCATGAAAAGACTAGGTCCACATGGAGATTTTAATTCTCAAGTTAGTGCATACTGAGTCTCTAGCAATTTGTCAATTACACTGTTCCTACTAGGACCAGTGATGGGATTCTGTTAATTGATGGATTTATATGCCCAATAAACTGTGATACTCTGTATTCACCTATCTCTCTGGTTTTAGGGGCAGCAGTTTGTCTTGTGACTTCAATCGTCTGGTGACTCTAAAAAGAGTTATTAATTATCAGTTTATTCATCTTTTTTTTTATGTTGTGAGAAAGGAAGTAACAATTTCCAACCTCCTTACAATATGAACTGGAAACCAGAAGTTCAAGCAACATACTATATAAAAACCCTGTTAGTAATTCCTCTCAGATTGTCAGTTTGTCTCTTAGATTTGTCAATCACAGTTATTTACTATGTCACCATTTTTTCAGTATAAAAATGCATGTTTCATTTTACTGTTTCCCCAAAACATAAATCTCCAGATAATCAGTAACTCTGTCTTGACTTTTCACCAATCTAGTCTTAATGGTTGTATTCAGGTATTGTGTCCAGAATAATTATCTCACTGATGGTGGTTTTCATTAATCCGCTTGGGAATTTTCTTCTAGGCCCTGCTATGTGTAAGGACTTGCACTAGGTATTAAGTACAACAGAAATAAAAATAAGAAGTGATTTCTACCTTCAACATCCTGGCAGCCTACTTTAAGACTGCCAAAATGCACAGGAAATGTTCAAAGTGATAAAATGACAACATATTAGCTTCCTGCAGTTGCTTAAAAAAAAAAAAAAAAGAAAGAAAGAAAGAAAGAAAGAAAGAAAGAAAGAAAGAAAGAAAGAAAGAAAGAAAGAAAGAAAAGAAAATGATCACAAACCAGGTGTCTTAAATCTATACAAGTTTCTTCTTTCTTAGTTACGTACGCCAAAAGTCCTAAATCACGGTGTTGGCAGGTTCTACACTCCATCCCAAAAGCTATAGCAGAACGTCTGTTTTTGTCACTTCCAGCTTCTGGTGACTTCAAGTGTCCTTGGTTCGTGGCTGCATTGTTCCAATCTCCCCGGGTCACATAGCCTCCTCTTCTACTTGTGCCTCTCCTCTTTTTTATGCCTGGAAACTCTGTGTCTCTCTCATAAAGAGAAATATGATGGCATTTTGGACCCACCTGGATAATCCAGGATGAGTTCTTCCTCTCAAGATCATTAACTAATCAGATATTTTGCTGTATAAAGTAATGTTTCAAGGTTCTGGATTTTAGGGCATAGACATATCTTCTCGGGGCCATGATTCAATTCACGATGGCCAATAAAACACCAACAGATATAGGAATAAAGAAATAAGTTAGGGAACCCCTTGCTCCTGAGATAGGCGTATTAACCTTGCAGAGGAAAAGAGTTCTAAGTATTTTTTTGTTGTTGTTGTTTGTTGTGTGTGTGTGTGTGTGTTTGAAGACAAGAACAATTTTCATGCTGAATGAATAACCCTAAACATAAGCACATATTATGTTATTTGAACATCACAAAACCTTACTTAGTATATGATTACTGCAATTGACTAATAGCTGAATTCAAACTAATACACAGGAAAGATAAATTTCAAGGAAGTTATAAAGTTATTCTAATTTCCCCAGTCATAATGCTCGTAAGTGATAAAGTCAGTATTTCCACCCACATTCTTCTGACCCAAAGCTCATGAGTTTTTAAGAAAAAAGAATACAATACTAGTAATAATAGTCATATAAAGATAATTAGTGTTAACCAGAATTACATCATCTTGCTTTTTATCTTCAGAGTAAGATGTATTTATTTTTAATAAGTTTTTCTTTTTTCTTAACTCAAGAATTTTATGACAGCGCTATTTGGATTATTTTACCAGCTGCCCAGTTATCATCAGAGCTGCTACTGCACGGAACTTTTGAGCCAGGAAAAGCAGGCTTAAAAAGCAAGAAACATCGTGCCTTTTGCCTTTGGGGCTTGCTGTCAAAGCAATCCCTGTGCATCCCATAGAGACAGAGAAAATGGAACCTCTGAGCCAGAGGTAACCTCAGCAGGGCTGATGAAATGAGAAGTTGCGCTCACAGGCTTCAGTAGTATCATCATCCCTTCCTATTTATTGATGTATTTTCACTGAGGATAAGAAAAGACTTTTTGAGGCAGGCTTGCCATCGATCACTTCCAGAACGCTTGGAGGGTGAGGGGAACTTGACTTGTACAGGAAGGGCAAAGACTTTACATTTCATAAAGCTGAGCATCACCTAGGCTGCTTTGCCTTAAAGCATAAATGAAGATTAAAGCGGTGAACAGATTTAGTGGCACAAATTTGATAGATGCTTGATTTTGAAAAATAAATCATATGATAAACTAATACTAGATGACAAGAGAATTGAAAATTCAAAGAGAACTGGGCTGTTTATCTCCAGTTTTAACATTATTTGATAAAATTATTTGGGGTTTTGAGTAAGCTTTAGGCTTTGAGAGATCAAGCTCTAATCCTGACAGACTGACCCTTTCTAATTTGTAGTTTTGTTTTCTTGTTCTTCATTCTGTGATGGCATCAGGACTTCTAAGGCATCAGTTGATAAAGTGAAGACAAAAAGACCACATTTTATTCAAGCAAAATGTGTTGTAAATTTTGCATACTTTTTAAAAATATAGAAATATTTTAACTCATGGCCCAAGAGTTATAAAAAAATGGTCATTTTCTGTAAAGCATTGTTTATCCTCATTTCACAGCCTTAGTATCTAGAATATAATATTTTCTTAATTAAAAACAACAAAAGTGTGGTGAATCTAAATACATTGCATATACAGGATCCCCAATTTTAAACCTGCAGACTTCAGGTCCTCTATGCAGTCCTGGCTCTCTCTCTAAATATCAGCCTAAGCAGAGGCATAGCTTGTTAGAGGAAATTTATTTCCTTTTGGTCACCCCTGCTCACAGCTGATCCTTATTAGGTAAAACAAACCTCACTCTAAAAGACACTATTGGGAACTAAGGAAGAGGTCAATGTAAATTACTTCAAAAAGTGAGACTTCAGTAGTTGCCTGGTAGAGAGGCAGGAAGCCATATAAATAGAGACATCAATTTGAAAGAAAAGGCCTAGGGCCTGTTTTGTTCAAAGCAAAGCCTTTAAGTGAGTCTTTGTCTCTCACGCTTTCTTTTCTCTCTCTCACAGATGTTTACCTGTCTATGAATGAGCACTGAGCAACCTTTTTGAAGTTTATTTCCACGCAACATCTGTGAGAATTTTGGCTTTAGGTCTTACTTCAAAGCTTTGACACCCAAAGATAGCACAAACAGATGATTCCGCAGTAACAGCAGGCCCTCCCAGGAAGGCAGTTCCATATGACACAATTTTTGATGTTTAATAGCAGCATAAATTTTCAAAAGTCAAACAAGGTATGTTAGGTTCATGGTAGAAAAGAACCATTTTTCCTGTGTCAAAGAAATGATTCCAAATTGGTAAAACGAGAGATTCTGTTGCTTTCTCTTCCGCTAATCTCAATTTTTTTTATATATATATATTTTTAGCTGTAAAAAATAACAGCTTTGAGGGCTATTTGTGGGTGGAAGGAAAAGCATAACTAAATGCCTTGAACTCACTCACCAACTGACTACCATTTATTACATATTTTTATGCACTTGGATAGTTTCTAATAATCTATATGCTCTATCATATTTAACCTTCACCATAATCCACAAACTAAGTACTAAAATTGACTATTTTAGAGAGGAGGAAGCTGATATTTTAAGAAATCATGTAACTTCTCCAAGATCACATACCTAATAATGGCTGAAACCAAAATTTAATCCAGCAGATTTACTCAAGTACTGGATCCAGTATGCTCCCCTGCTCTAAGAACATTCCTGAAGTAATGGATACTTTTACATGTCTTACCTGTAGCCACTTTTAACATTTTTAAGAAGTATAGAAGATTAAATACAAACTATCTATCAAGAATACATAGGTTTATACTGTGGCAGTAGGATTCAGGTTTACTGTAATAAAGATGTCCAATGAGGGCATTGTTAGAATTTAAACTGGATAAATGGTTTGACTACTAATTTCTCCCAAAAGTATACCCATTTAACATAAAGGCATGTGGAAATTACTGTGCCTCCAATAGTTAAATGATGAGATTATTAGACCTATGTAGAAAAAAACATCCAGCCTAAGAGAAAGCTTATGAGTTTATTTGAGTCACACTGACGACATTGACGGGAAGCAAAATCTCAATGGATTGGGAAAATACTCCGGAAAATGACAGTTTTGCAACTTATTTTATACATTAGAATCAAAGGAGGAAGGTTACATGAAATCCACTGGTGGCAGATTAAGAGGGTGGGAGAAAGAAGAGCTGGGAAATCTCTGGGATTGGATAAAAAGTAAATTGTAGCGGCAGACACTTCTTTTACACTGGTGCATACAGGATAGTTGATTTTTAGCATTTTACAGTACATAGAGATCATAATCAGGGGATAAGAACAACAAGGAGGGATTCTGTCATTTCCTGCTCTGGTGTGGTGGGTGGTGCCCTGCGCTGTCCTGTAAAAGGGATTACTAGACATTCCAAGAGAATGTTAACTTAGATGCAAAAAGACAATAGACAGGCTCATTTAAGGTCAAGTCTGGCCTTTGTCATGGAAGCTACAGACCAAGGATATGACTACCCACCATGACCTGATTTCAGTTAGGAATTTTTTATGTTCAGATCATCCTATGTGGTTAATTTCAGACTGAGTTTGTAGGGGCTGCCATGCTGGCCTCCCCTGAGTTTGTCAGGTTTCCTATGTGGCCACTTTTTCATCCACAGACCTCATTTTAAAACCTAAAAATTCTTGGGTCTACCAGTATTCTACATAGATTTGTTTTCCCAGTAAAACAATGCTATTTGAAGTCGAAATTTACCATTATAGGTCCTAGATGACTTAGTATTATGTTCATAAGTTTTTTAATAAAATAAAAGATAATTTGATTAAAACTTATATATGTGTTGAACCCGCCAAATGAATACTACCTAAGTGATTTATAGGAGGAATAACAAATATGGAATTCTGTGAATATGTTTCAGCATATTTGTTAGCTAGTCCATAGCGTATCGCTTTAACACAAGAGTCGATTGCACTGAATTTGTAAACATAAACTTTGTCAAGTTGTTTACTATTTTCAAGAGCATTTATAATATAAAGCATGTTTTGTCAATAACTATCAAACCTTAGTGGTAAACAAGATAATCTACCCTTGCCTCAAAGCATGTTTATTTCTTAAAACTCAACAAAACAATACAAACACTATAAGACCAAAAATAATGTTAGTTATTATAAAATTATAATATGATATTTATGTTCTGATAATGATAGGTACAGAAAAATAGGACTACAATATATAAGAACACATTACAGATGCTCTATATACATTTAAGAAGCATGAAGTGATCACCTTAAGCCATGGGAGAAAGCCCTGAAATTGGAATATTAGCAATGGAAAATTGATCAGAATTAATCTCAAGTAAAGGTATAATCCTTAAACACATATATAATATGTCTCTTGTGTACTATCAAGGGATAAAAGACACTGGTGTGAAACACAAACCATGGAACTCCACCAGAAAGACCAACTCAACAACAGTCTTGAGTAGCAAGAAGCTATGCCTTATTTGTAATACCAAGGCTGTCCTTACTAACAAATTTTCTAGGTAGAATGAACTTCAATTACTCTCCAAATGCACCATTTGTAAATTCATTATCCTTAATGTCTTAAGAAGCAGTATAGTTTATTACCCATTTATAATGATACCTATATGAAATCAAAATCCACCAGGAGAGGTCACACAGTACCTTGTGTTCACACAAAGGAAGCACAGTGCTCATTCACACAAGTAAACCTCTGTATGTGAGGGAGAGAAATGAAAGTAAGAGACAGAGAGACTCACTTAAGGGCAATCTTTGAACAAAACAGGCCCTAGGACTTTTCTTTCAAATTGATGTCTCTATATGGCTTCCTGGCTCTCTCACAGATAACTATCACTCTTTTTTTATTAGGATACATTTTGATATTGCTTGCACATTTAGGCATGAAATAGAGTGAAGGGAAAAGGAAAAAAAATCTACAAATATATTTTAAAAAATGAACAGCAGAGCACTGAAGATGATCTTTGCCTACCTAACAAATTTCACAAATAAAAGTCAAAGGCTATTTTTTTGGTCCCTGTTAAGTTCTTTCTTTTTCAGAATTCTTTGTGCATACTAGAATGTTCTGTGCACTCATACATAGCACAAGCCCTATTAGGAAGAAGGAAGTCAAATGGAGGTTTGTATATGGATATGTATTGCCATCTTTCCACATGGATGGCACTGTTTGTCAGAAAGTGTTTGCTTTACCAAGGCCTAGAGTCATTTTTCCCTGGTGACAACACCAGAAAAAGAGCAAAAGGACAGTTAACCAGGGAAATCCGTGCCACCTGTCAATTGGCAATGTCCTGTTCAAAGACTCTACAGAGAAAGATAAATTGATTGTTTGGATGAAATAGGTAGTGAAAGTCAAATAAATTGTTGAATTGGTGCTAAGGTTTGTTCTCTAAGAATGGGAAAAAACTTGTCTCCAGATCTTTTTGTCTATAAGTTTGATAAGTACTTGTACTAAAAATTGTAAACACTTTCAAGACAGTTCTTTTTATAAATGTTTCTTTCAAACACTGTGGATTAGAATAATATCAGGTGACAGTGGGGGTCAAAATAGCTACAGGGGAGTGGAAAACTATAGAACTGGTAAGTAAAATCTGATACACACTCTTGAAGATGTGAAGAAACATTAAAATAGTGATATACAGTATAATTTTTCACAGAAAAAAATTAATACTGATTGTAGGATTTAAGGGACTGGTTTAATACATATTTATTTCTACACGGAGAAAAAAATATTAGTGGTAGCGAAGAAGAAAGGTAAATTTTGTATAAGATACAGGATGCTCTTTTCACCAAAATGCCCTGTACTCAAACCCGCACTCCATTAAAGAAGTTTCTGCCAATGTGCTATAATTTTATTGAGTGTAGGATAATATCCAGGAAAGAAATATTTCAGTATCTTAATAAAATATTTATTTTCTATCACCCCCAAAAATATATTTAAAATGAAATATTGGAAAGAACAATGAGTGTCCAAAGTTGCCCTGCTATTGGATCTTAGCAAGTAAATGTCTGTGCAAAAAATTACTTCATAAAAGGCTAGATATGGTGATCTCATCGCTTATTTTAGAAATTATTCAGGAAACTTTATTCTTACACACAAGAATGATTATGATATTGTGGATGAATATGCAAAATCAAGTCAACTATGAGTCTTTATATATAAAATTTGAATAGCTATTTTTCTGCAATATGATTTCAATGGTGTTGCATACATGTATGTATATATATAATATATATGTATGTATATATTTTACATATATATTTATTATATATGTAATATATATGTATATAATATGTGTGTGTGTGTATATATATATATATATATATATATATATATATACACACACACATATGTATATATTTTTTCTTTTTCTTTCTCATTATTCCAGACCATGATTGATTGATTTTTTGGACTTCTTGGGTTTTAAGTTTACAGTTTAAAATATCAATGTTTAAGTAGTAAAATGCTTCAAGTTTGAACTTCAACACTATTTAAATTACACTTTAAATTGCTAATACATATCAAGTATTGTTTTAGTCATGTGTTACAAAGATTAACAAAATAGAAATTTCAATTCTCAAGTGGCTTATATTCTAATGAGGAAGACAGTGCGAAAACTAAATATGTTCTATTATCATAAACTCAACATAGAATTGTATAAAATACTATTGGAAAGTTTTAATCATATTTAAATTATTTAGTATAGATTTTGTGTAAAGTACATCATAAAATAAACAGTGCATACCACATAATACAATACATAATATAGAATTCATAAGTAATATAGGATATAACTTATGAATATATGATATATGCTTAAAAGTTTATCAACATTCTATATAAATACAAAATATATTTAAATATCTAGGATGAATAACTTTAATATTATGAATAAAGACCAACAATTATTTCTGAGACATTAACAACAGGATCAAAACTGCAGCAATTTCTTTAAATATTCCCAAAAGCATCTCGTAAAAAGCAGACAAACAAAAAGAGATCTCAAAATAAATAATTCCCAGATGACATATTAGCTAAAGCTGCATGGCAGGAAATAGCAAGAACCTCTGAGGGCCGGCAGTGTGGCCAAACTACTCCACAGTGTCACATCCATGCTGGGTCAGACTCTGCCCTGCAGTAGACTAGATGGTGAACACTGAAAGGACCATACAAGTCACGGGACACAAAAATAACAAAACAAAAGCTTGCTCTCAAAAGTATCCATAACAATACTGCAAATGTGCAGGCTCCAGGTTTCAGACACATATAAGAGAGACCAGGGAAATACATTGGGCAAGGAGAAGATCAAACAACGACAACCTCAATTTTCAGGCATCACTACATGTGTCACAAATACGGTTTTTTCAGAAAGACAAAAACCTACACTAAAGGAAAACTGTTGGAAACAAAATCCACACTGAGAAGATAAAAACATAAGTAATCCCACAGAAAGACTGTTTCGACGCTAGGGGTAAACAGGTCCAAAGTAAACAGATCTCAGAAAACAATATCCCAAAATAATGTAACATTAAAAGTGAATCATTATTTTAGCAGACAAGGCGTAGAGCATGCGAGACGACAGCATGAGAATCACACAAACCCTGACATGTACAGTCATGGCCACAAAGAAAGGCTGTATTTTTGAATACTAAACAATACTAACAATAAAAGAGCGGGTTCTTAAGCATGAGACATCACAAGGCCCTTTACAAGAAGCTCCTACTACTGCAGAAACCTACTGTATTATTCATGGCTCTCCAGAGAAACACAACCAGTAGGATATACACATGCTCCTGGACTCATGGTGAGGCTTTGTCCCGATAAGCGCATCGTAAATTGAAAATATCCTAAGTCGAAAACACATTTAATACACCTAACCTACAAACCTCATAGCTCAGCCTAGCCTACCTATGCTCACATTTACCTTAGCCTAAAGTTGGACTAAATCATTTCACTGCCGCTGCCCAGCACGAATCACGAGAGAGTTTTGTACCGCACATCATTAGCCCAGGGAAAACTTCAAAATGCAAAGTACAGTTTCTACTGAACGCATATGCTTTCGCATCATTTCAAAGTAAAAAATTGTAAGTTTAACTATCATAAGTCAGGACTGTCTGTATATACACATATATATTAAGAGACTTATTATAAAGTACTGACTTACCTAATTATGGAGGCTGAGGTCCCAGGATCTGCAGTCCGCAAGCTGAAGACCAAGAAGAGCTCCAGGTATAGTTCCTGGTCTGAGTCCGAAGGCTTGAGCACCAGGAGAGCCAATGTACGTTCCCATCAAAACCTGTCGGCTTGAGACCTAAAAAGAAAGGATATTTCAGTCTGAGTTTGAAGGCAGGAAAGGACCAATGGCCTAGCTAAAAGGTAGTCAGACAGGAGTTCTCTCTTACTAAGCCGTTTTTGTTCTATTCAGGTCAGCAACTGATTGGATGAGAACAACTTATATTAGGGATGGCAATCTGCTTTACTAAGTCTACACGTCATATCTTAGTCTCCTCTGGAAACACCCTTACAGACGCATGCAGAATAATAATGTTTGACCAAATGTGTGGGCACCCCATGGCACAATCAAGGTGATCCATAAAATGAACCAACATACCTACTATGCAACCCATTTCTTTGAAATACAAACAGCAAAACAGGAATAATTTGAAATCCATACAAATAAACTGAAAGAAAAACATAATGAAATTAACTAACGTCATTCAATGAAATAATGTCAATGAAACATGACATCACAAAATAAAACTGTGGCATAATATATCAAAATAGGCTAAAAGAAGATAAGAAAATGATTAATGCTCTGAAGCACAACACAAATTAAGAAACCTCATAAATGGGATGCCTACCCTGTTTCCTCGACAATAAGACCTAACCGGACAATCAGCTCTAATGAATATTTTGGAAAAAAATTAATATAAGACCCAGTATTATATTATATTATATTATATTATATTATATTATATTATATTATATTATATTATATTATATTATATTATATTATATTTATTATATTATATTATATTATATTATATTATATTATATTATATTATATTATATTATATTATAAAGACTTGGTCTTATAGTAAAATAAGACTGGCTCTTATATTAATTTGTGCTCCAAAAGATGCATTAGAACTTATTGTCTGGCTATGTCTTATTTTTGGGGAAACATGGTATACAGTAGGAAGGCATGAAAAAGGAGAGGGCTGACTGCAAGAATGAACTAGGAAAAGCATTCAGAAATGTACATTAGATTGGAGAAAACAGGTTAGAAACACCATGGGAAGCACAAACTTGACATTTGGAAAAAATTTAAAAGATAATATTGGATCCATACTTCAAAACATCAAAGAAAATAATTTCCAAATGAATCATACATCCAAATTTAAAAATCATCAGTGAAATTCGTTTATAGAGGAGGAATACATACATGTTTAACAATAGTATTCATTATCCAAAACTAAAATACTGATGGAGTATATAAAAATGAAAATAATAATTAAACCTTGTATGACTAAAAAGGGAAAATAAAAAGAAACTATCCCTAATTTATGAAGAAGTCATAAATTGAGCGAAAAAGTGCAGACACACATGCTGAAATGGGTTTTTGTGGTGTACGATTTTAGACACCAACTCCTGCAAGCAGGACTCGACTTATAAAGAAGGGGAACTGTGATCAGGTCTGAGAAAACCATATCCTATCCCACGGGCAGTCTCAGATTTTGTGTCCTTAAAATTGATCATCGGGTTCATTTACTTCAAGTTCCCTTAGACATACTATGAGGTTCAAACACTAATACTTTTAGATGCATTGCTTTCTCTATGGTTTTGAGTACCCACAGTTTGCTTCACTTATATGGCATTATAATTGTTTATTTTAAAGAAACAGAGTAATTGACAGAAGTTAATGTACAAGAATGTTTATTATAGAATGTTTTTGGATAGGAAAAATTAGAAACACACACAGTATCATGTAATAAAGAGGTAGGTAAGTTAATGTGGCATTTGTATAGTTATTAACACGCTTTCAAAGATATTCAATAATGTGGAAAATGTTCTTAATGTACTTATATCAAAAAGTACTACAGATAAATATTTTCCTTAAACAAAACAAACAACAAACAAAAAACCCACAGATGTATTTCAAGAGTAAAGCTCATATGTAATTTTAATATCTTCAAGTTTCTGAGAGTCTACAAATATCCTAAATTTTAAGTTATATAATGTATAAAAAGAACTAATGTTATTAAAAATAAAGAAACTGATCTGTAATTATGCGTAGGACAAAAAGTTGTTTCCTATATCCTCTTCTCAGTAATGTAGTGCCAACAACAAAAGTAAAAGAAAATGAAAAATAAATAATAAGTGAATCTTCAATAAGGTAAAAAAAATATTTGTTAACCTCTCAACAGAAGATTTCTTTATAGGAATATTACTAAATTGCGGGACAACTGTGAGATCACAAAAATAACAGTACAGACCTCAATAATAAAATACAAAGTTCCAAAAATAAGTGACTAACCTTGTGATTCCTGAATTGAACTTTTGGAAAAGGGGCAAGGTTTTCCCAGGAGGAGGGATGAGTGCTAAGAAACACATATCCAAACCAAAATATATAGATAAGTTGCCCGTGATAGAACTGTTTACATGGCAACTGAATAAGGAAAACTCAATGTCCCCATAGGAATGAAAAATAAGTTATGAAGAATCCAGAAGATATAAATGTATGAAACTATTTTGAAAAGTTATAAATCTATAAACATGGCAAAAAGTCTCTAAATCTTATCAAATAAAAAGTAAGATCCAAAATAATAAAAAGAGTATCAGACCAATGTTTGTCTAAAAGGATACATATTAAAATACACATATCAACATGTTAACAGAAGTTGCTTTAAGGAGAGACAAAGAGTCAGATAAAAGTAAATTTTTATTTGTATTTTAATCTTTATATTTCTACCAAGTTGAATACTTTGCATTTAGCAAATTTTATGAATTAAATACATAAACAAAATCAAAACACTGTTTTTACTTTAAATTGTGTTTTGTTGAATGCTAGGCAGTTTGAACATTTCATTTATCAGCTTTTATATATTTGCTTTTCTGAACTGCCTCTTCCTGGCATTTGTTCAATGTACTATTCATCTTCTATTTGTTTTATACACTCTCTTAACCCTACATTGACTATTTTGCATTGCAAAGTTATTTCTCTACAAGAGTTCTTTTCACTTTTTGAATTTTTTGATATTTAATCAAGTCTATTATTATGTCTGCTTTTATTGTACAGCTCAGTTTCAATACTCCAATTATTTCAGTAATTTCATGCTCTATACACTTTAGTCCTTATTCCATTTGAATTATATTTTGATTTATATTTCAAGATCTATATACGGAGATCAACCATTGGCTCATTAAAACATACGCATTTTATATTATCATGTTATGAATCTTGTGCCCAACGAAATCATACAAAGCACACTACTATGGAGTGGCAGGCATAGTGTGTCTCTTAAAGGGAATAACATACAATCAAGAGAGCAGGTTCTCAGAGAGGAAAAATAAATTTAACAGCAGACATTAACGTGCTGCACAAGAGAAACCATCTTCCTAATCTTTCTCTTTAACCAATGTTCTCAAGAATGTTAGGCTCTTGAGAGTCTTCACTTACCACAGTCCTAGGGAATGGGATGTATTACAGAATTTTAGAGCTCACTACCTAGTCCCATGAAAATGAGTTGCGGCTTCGGTTACTTTGGAAAACTGTAAGTATCTATTTAAAACTCAGAGAGTTAATATCTGTGGTTAATCACAATTTTTGCCAATATTTCATGCATTCTCGGTGTCATAAGGTGAAAACTTACTTCGTTTCCCCACCCTCGATCTACAGGCATCTAATCATTTAGTAGAGGAAATTTCTGTCCCCCTTTTCGGCATTAAGTTTTTATCACATCAAATGTTTGATAATTATCAGCTTTATCTAAACCTGGGTATTCAGAAATGTTAGAAAAATCAACCTAGTAACCAATAAATTCTGATAAAGCACTTTTACTTTTTTAAAAAATCCTTCTTATTTGAGAAAGTAACCAGTGTGATGCTTTATTAATAATGCCTGTTACTTTTAGAGCTTTATGATTTATTTTTTGTTGTTTTTAAAATATTTTACATTTGTCAAGTGGGCTCTTCTTTCACGATAACAAGGTATTTTTTCTATTCAGTATTTTATCAGTTCTGATTGTTTCATGAACTTGTAATTCTATGCAGACTGGACTTTATTTTCCACATTTATCTTTCTTAATTTTTCTCCATCATAGTTAGTTTTTATTATTTTCATCTGAATGCTGAGCTAATTTACTGAGTATGTATTTCATTGAACTACTTTTCCAAGGAATGTATCTTGTTTATTGCCATCACAAGAATTTTAAATTTGATAATTCTATCTTTAATCAGGAATACATATTTTCTTGCTAATCTCTCGAAAAATTGTGTTTATGAACAGATAATGAGAGCTTTGATCCAGGTGAAAACTTGAGGCGGCTACTGGTTACCGGGCTTCTGGGCTGCTAGATGCGTCCCAGCCACGGTTTCCGCTGCCCATGTTGAAAGTTGCCCTGAGAGAGGAGGGCTCATCTTACACTGGAAGGTCCTCATCTACTTTGTCGCATGCCCGGAGGTGGAAGATGGTCATCATACCATATCCCATAACCCTTAGACGATACCTTTTTCTATCCACAACGAAGGTGAAGGAAGAGAAACGGAACCAATTTCCCTGCAGTGCAGACCGCGGAATTGGTTTGGAGCATTACTCTGCACAAGGACCAATAAAGTATACAGGACCCTAAGCTCAACTTCTTTACTTGTATCAAATGATGATCAGCAGACTGATCTTCCATCGCCGTGCTTGTGACAGGAGAGGACTTAAATAGATTACTTAGAATGGTAAACAAAAATACGTAAACACATAAATAAAATAAAATAAGAGGTAGTAAGAGGGAAACCTTACCTCACTTCTCCCTTTTTCTGTTTCTTGTTGCCCTGGATTTGATATTTCAAAGTAAGGCATCATAAGCTTACATACGTATTAGGTTGGTGCAAAAGTAATTGCGGTTTTTGCAATTATTTTTAAACTTTTAAACCGCAACTACTTTTGCAACAATCTAATAATATAGTATATACTAGCCATATACATAATGTGTTTTGTAAAATTAAACATTCTGTACACTATGTAAAAGACAACAGTTTATCCAATAGAAGTCCCCACTACTCAGCACTTCATAGAAAGAAAATGAGAAATACCAACTTGAGATAAGGTCCCATTTTGATGGAATGGCCTCAACAGAAGTGAATGAACCTAGAGGTATAAGGTGGTTGGTTTTCTAATGACTAGGATATTAGATGAGTGTATGAAACGGTAAGAAGACATACTATTTCAGTTCACAAAATGAGACTACAGAAGTGGTCAAAACTGAAGTTCACACGAGACCCAGGAGCACAACTTGATACCCTTGAAATACTGATAAAAGCTTTGGAGGAAACTCAGCACAATTAATATTTTTAAATGATTACCTGAGGTAAAGAAAGCTGTTTTCTGCCCTAGAAGTGGTGGTGGGATAAAATGGAAGGAATATTGGTGATACCTAGTATGTAACACTGTATTCTGTTTGCTACACTAAATTCATTGACATATTTTTAAATAAATTTTGAATATATTTTATAATTGTTGATTTTAGTATTTCCTGTAAATTGGTTTGAAAACCTTTAAAAGCAGATCTCTTCAGGTCTTCTAGTAATTAGCAATATTCTAGACAGTAATAAAAATATTTTATGATGTAATTTTAGTCAAGATAGAAATTGGCAGGTTGGTGAAACCAAAATAACATATTTTAAAAATTTTACAAATGTACAGAGAATTTCTGCCATAAACCTAAATATTTTTAATCAGCATTTCTAAAATGATTTTGACTGCCTATCATGCAGTTTTTCTATCATAATACCTATTAATATATTGGAGATCCAATGTTCCAACATTCTCTTTATTTTAGATTACTTATAAATATGAACTTAAAAACAGGTTTAACAAGTAAAAACTCAAGAATTTGGAAAACTGGTTTTCACTTTTTAAATGAATTCTGTAAAGTCACTTAGGTTTGTTCTATATGAGAATTTTTTTCTTTTTTTCAAGAATGCTGTTTTAACAAAAGCAGCCTAGATAGCATGAAACAATAAGAAAGGTTTTAAAAAATACAACTGTGTTCTCATATGTTAAATACTTTATTCAGTGACACAGAATTGCTGAAAATTTCCAAAAAGATAGAGAAAAAGAATGAGTGAAAGGGGAAAAAAAATTGCCACTTAAAAACTAGTTTTCCTACAAAATGAGGGTCATAATAGGCCTCAATGTAATGATACACTTCCACTGGCAAAACTTTGTTTCTAATCTAATAAAATACACAAATTTAATTAAAAATAGTAATGAAATATATTCTTCACTCTTTCCTTGCAAATTGCATATAACACTTAAAAACTTAATTTAGTAATAAAACAAGATGCCTATAGCTACATTGGTGAACTATTAGAAAATAGTTTAAACTGTCATTATTTAAAACAAAATTTTCTACTAAAGTTAACAAAAGTTTAAATCGATACAGGAAGCTAAATTCAAAAGATCGAAAGGAAGCTTACTGGGGTTGGGGTGGTGGTTGAAATAGGAGAAGGGATTAACAAGTACAGATTGGTTGCTGCAAAGTAGTCTGGGAATGTAGGGTATAGCATAAGGATTATAGTCAATAATACTGTAATAACTATGTATGGTGTCAGATGGGTACTAGATGTATCAGGGTGATGGATGGGAGGGGGGTTGGGGGCAGGGTGAAAAAGGTAAAGGGATTAAGAAGTACACATTGGTAATTACAAAATAGTCATGGGGACACAAAGGAAAGCATAAGGAATATAGTCAATAAAATGGGAATAATGAAATACTGCCATTTACAACAAATGGAGGGATCTTGAAAGTATCATACTAAGTGAAGTAGGTCAGAAAGAAAAAGTCGAGAACCATATGACCTCATTCATTCCTATGTAGGATATACTACTGAAACAAACAAGACAAACAAAAACTCATGAACAGACTACAGTGGTTACCAGAGAGAAAAGGGAGTTGGGGAGGTAAAAAAACGTAAAGGGGGTCAAATACATCATGACAGCAGGAGATTGGACTTCGAGTGGTGAACACACAATGCAATATACAGATTTGTACACTTGAAACCTGTATAATTTTATTAACCAATATCACCCTAGTACAGTTCATACAATTTGAAAACAAGAGTATTTGAAGAAATAATGGCCAAAAACTTCCCAAATTTGATGGGAAACCTTACCTTGTCAAGTGCATTTTGAAATATTATCTTGAAATATGACTAAAAGAAAAGTAACCATATTGAAACACTTTCAGTATCCTGCTTTCCATAACTTCCCTCAGGGGAAACTACTTTACCATATAAAGTAGTTTCCTAACCTATATTGGGGAAGGGAAATTTCCAACTCCGGCCCCCGTTAGTATTCCTGTTTCAACCGGCCAGGTTAGGGGATGGGGATAACTAAGAAGCACTTGTGAAGATGACAGCCTAGGGGCATAGGCTTATTAAAGGAAATGACAGCAGGCTAAGACTCTAATTAAAGAAAAATTGGGGAAGAAAAAAAAGAAAAGAAAAAGAAAAAAGAAAAATTCATAGGGAAATCTGTGATGGTTCCTATCATGTGTCAAGTTGGCTAGGTTACAACACCCAGTTTCTTGGTCAAATACCAGTAGATGCTGCTCTGAAAGTATACTTGAGATGTGTCCACTTAAATCAGTGGACTTTGAAAAGAGCAATCCCTCCAACCAACATGACAGTATGTCTCAACAATCGTTGAAATGCTTAAGAGCTAAAAGGCTACGAATGGCATCACCAAAGAAGAAGGGATTCTGTCTCCACTGTGAATCTTAGAAATTCTTCCTGAGTCTCCAGCCTTTGGACTCAAGATTGCAACATCAATTCTTGCTGGTATTTCCAACCTGCTGGCCTGCCCCATGAATTTTGGACTTGCTAGTTTCCACAACTGCATGTATGAGCCAGTTCCTTAAAATAAACAAACAAACAAATAACTAATAAATAAATAACTCTACCTCTAAAATAAATTCCTTAAACACATCTTTCTGTCCGTTTCTATTTCTCTGCTGTTTTTTTTTGTTTCTTCCTCTCTCCAAATACACAAACAAACACACACACACTCACACTCTCACACACTCACACACACATATCCATCCTATCTAAATCAAAAGACACACAGAAGACAGAAAAATAAAAATCAAGAACACTAAAAGCAATTGAATCATCTGATACCTACAATTGCATCATTCGGTAAAAACAGCCTAACTCCTAGCCAGGTAAACATAAAATTTCACACTAAAAGCCTATTTACCTCAGTTCCTTTTGCCAGTATGTCTAGTATGCAACAAAATAAACAGGAATACTAAAAGGCAAGAAAAAAACATAGTCTGAAGAGATAGACCAGGTAACAGAACCACACTCAACTGGCAGACATTTTGAAGCTCCCTGATTGGAAATTTTAAATAACTATGATTAATAGGGCACAACAAAAACACGGTATTGTAAGCAGAGAGAAGGAAACTCTAAAGAAGAATCAAAAGAAAATGTCGAAATCAAAATCACTGTAACAGAAATGAAGAATGCCTTTCATGAGCTCATCAGTAGACGTGATGAAACTGAGGAAAGAATCACTAAGCTTAAAGATGTGTTAATAGAAACTCCAAGCTGAAATTCATAGATAAGAAAGATTGAATAAAATAGCTAAGACCTGTGGGACAATTAAAAAAGGTGTAATATGTACGAAGCCTGACAATTAAGTTCACAAACTTGTAGCAATAATGTTCCTAAGCTTTTTTGACATCAGAGGGATAATTCATTATGAATTTGTACCAACAGGAGAAACAGTTAACCAAGTTGACTATTTGGAAGTGCTGAAAAGGCTGCATGAAAAGGTTAGATGACCTGAACTTCTCACCAACAATTCATGGCTCTTGCATCACGACAATGCACCAGCTCATATGGCACTGTCTGTGAGGGAGTTTTTAACCAGTCAACAAAGAACTATTGGACACCCTCCCTACTCAACTGACCTGGCTCCCAGTGACTTCTTTGTTCTTTTACCCGAAGATAAAGGAAATATTGAAAGGAAGATATTTTGATGACATTCATGATATCAAGGGAAATGTGACGACAGCTCTGATGGCCATTCCAGAAAAAGAGTTCCAACGTTGCTTCACAGTGTGGACTAGGTGCTGTCATCAATGCATAGCTTTCCAAAAAGAGTACTTTGAAGGTGACCATAGTGATATTCAACAATGAGGAATGTAGCACATTTTCTAGTATGAGTTCACGAACTTAATTGTCTGACCTCATAGGTATGTACTAGGAATACCACAAGGAAAATAAGAAGAAGAAAAAAAGGAGCAGAAATAATATGTGAGATGAAAATGGCTAAGAATTTTCGAAAAATAATGATAGACACCAGCCATAGCTCAAGGACCTGGAGAACTCCAAGCAGGATAAAAAGCGAAAAATCTTCACCTTGGCATATCATGTTCAAACTATGGAAAATCAAAGACAAAGAAAATCTTGAAACACACACAGAAGAGCAACACCTTACATATGTAGGAAGAAGTATAAGATTTGTAGCAGACTTCTTGTCATAAACAATGCAAGCAAAAAGAGAGGAGTGAACATTTTTAAATGTTGAAAGAAAGAAATCACCAGACTAGAATTCTGTGTCAAGGGAAATAATTTTTCAAAAGTGAAGAAGAGATAAAGACTTCCTAAAACTAAGAAAAAATGATGGAATTTGACACCGGTAAATTTGCCTTTCAAAAAATTGTTTAAATAAGTTCAATGATTAAAAAAAAATGTAGAGAAAAAATAACTAGGTCAAAAACAGAAGGACATAAAGAAAAGGAATTAGAGGGAATACATGAAGATAGAATAAAATATTTTATTTATCTTATTCATAGTTGATTTACTAGATAACTGTTTAAATTAATAACTGCTCAAACTAATAACTGTTGAAACTAATAATAGCAACAATATATTGGGTGATTATAGCTTCTTAGTACGTAAATGAATGACAGCAATGTTATAAGTCATAGAGGGATGAATTTGAAATATTCTGTTATAGATTCCTACACTACTCATAAAATGTTACAGTCTTATTTGAAAGTGGACTTGAGTTAATTCTAAATGTATGTTGCACGTTTTAGAGAAAGCATTAATTTTTTTTTTAAAGATATATAACTGATTTGATAAGAAATGAGAGAAAACAAAATCATACATGTGCCCATTAAACCAGAGAAGGCAGAAAAATAGTAGAAGATTTAAAAAGGAGGAAAAAAGTGCAAAGAAAAGAAAACACTTCAGAAAGGGGAGAGATTAATCCAAGTATATAAAAATTGACTTTAATTAAATGTGAATGGATTAAATACAATTATAAGAAACAGAAGATCACAGAGTGGGCAATAAAAAACAAGAACTAAGTGTATGTTGTTCACAAGAAACTGATTTTAATTGTGAAAACACAGATAGATTGTAAGTAAAGGGGTGAAGAAAAATATATCATACTAACACTGATGAAGAGAAACATGGAGTAGCCACATTAATTTCAGGCAAAGCTGACTCAGGTAAAGAATTTTACAGGGGATAAAAAGGGGTATTACATCATGATAAAGAGGTCAGTGTTCTCAGAAGACCTAACAATCCTTAACGTGCACATGCCTGACAGCAAAGCACCAAAATATGTGAGTAAAAAAGTGATAGTATGCCAAGATGAAGTAAACAACTCTATTATTATAGTTGGAGACTTCAACAAACTTATATCAATAATTGAAAGATCCTGCTGACAGAAAACCAGTCAGGATATAGTTGAACTGAACCACCATCAATCAATTAGATTTAATTGACATTTATAGAATACTCATCAACAACAAAATAATATCCAGTATTCTCAAACTCACATGGAACATTCACCACAATAGATCATATTTGGGAACATAAAACACACTTCAACACATTTAAAATAACTGTAATCATCCAAAGCATGCTCTCAGAACACAACAGGACTAGAGATCAGTAACAGAGAGTAGCCGGAATATTCCAAAGCATGTGGAAATTAAACAACACACTTGTAAATAGCAAATGGATCAAAGAAGAAATGCCTATAGATATTTAAAAAATAATTTGAACTTAATGAAAACGAAAATACAACTTATCAAAACCTGCGGGATATAGGGAAAGCAGTGCTTAGAGGAAAATTTATAGCATGGAATGCATGTGTTCTAGAAGAAGATCTAAAAATAAAACTGTAAGCTTTCACTTTAGGACACTAGGTAAAGAAGAGCAATACAAATATAAATAAAGAAGAAAAGAAATAACAACTTAAAGCAGAAATCAAAGTTTAAATAAGAAATAGAGAAAAATAGAGAAATTCAATGAAACCAAAAAGCTAGTTCTTTGAAAATAGGAATATAATTGATAAACTTCTAGCCAGGCCAAGAATAAGACCAGAGAGAAGACTTCAGTTACCAATATAGGAAATGAAAGAGGGACCTTCATTTAAAAAGGTAACAAATTATGTAAAACTTCATTATCACAAATTTGATAATCTGAATGAAATGGACCAATACTTAAAAGACACCCACCAAAACTCACACAAGGAGGAATAATCTGAATAGACCCATTATATGTTACAGAAATTCAAATCATAATTGTCCTTCCAGAAGAGAAAGCAGTAGGCCTAGATTTTTTTCACTGGTGAATTCTACCAAATATTTAAGAAAGCTGATCTCAAATTTCTTTAATCTCTTCTAAAAAAATAGAAGCAAAGGGAACAATTTCTCACTCATTCTATGAGACATGAATTACTCCAATACCAGAACCAGATAAAGATGAGAAAACTACAGATCAGAATCTGTTAGTATAATACATTTGTCACCATTAATAAACCAAAATTGCTACATTATTATTAAATAATTTAAAAAATCCATACTTTATTCAGATTTGCTGATTTTTTACCTAATGTCCTTTATCTTTTCCAGGAATTCATCAAGAATACCACATTACATTTACTTGTCATGTTCCTTTGGCTCCTCTTAGCTGTGACAGATTCCCATATTTTGATTTTGATGACCTTGACAGTTTTGAGAACTATTTACGTATTTTGAAGAAAGTCCCTAAATTGCAAATTCCCTGATGTTTCCTCATTATTAGCTTTGAGTTTGGAATTTTTGAAAGGAAAACCACAGACGTTACATTTTCATTACATCATATCAAGGGTACATACTCTCAACATGACTTAGCACTCTTGACGATAGCCTTGAAAACCTGGCTGCAACAGTGTTTGGCTGATTTTTCCACTATAAAGATTTTTGTTATTCTACGTTCATACTCCCCACACTGTACTCAATGGAAGGAAAACACTACACACAGTCCACACTTAAGTAATGGGAGCTTTGCTCCAACTCTTTGAGGGTGGAGTATGTACACAAATTATTTGCAACTCAGCATTTATTTATATCAATATGGCCACATTGATATTAATTGTATACTTTATGTGACAACCAATACTACTTTATTTTGATGCTCAAATGATTCCAGCTTTGGACACTGGGGAGCTTTCAGCTGGTTCCTCTGTCCCTTCAACATACTCCATCATTACATGTTTTGTTTTTTGTTTTCTGCACTTATTTCCTGGCACATACCTTATGATCCTCCAGGCCCATAAGGTATGTGCTCTAATCTGTTGCTAGAATCAGCTATTTCTCCAGGGAGCACTTGTTCCTTTTATTGAAGAATGGAATTAGAAACTATGAAAAGGTCGCTCAGTGTACTCATTACTGCTGAAGGCTTGTCACTTCTAGGCCCTCTCAGATGACAGACAAGGTCACGTGTGTGTACCAGTATGTGCATATACATATGTCTACCACGAATTCAAATGAATCTTACATGATGGGCATCATGCTAAGTACAATGTACATGTTATCTTCCATAATACTCAGAGCCATCCTTTAATGCAATTATTAGTTCCCTCATTTTACACAGGAAACACCTGAGTTTTGTGGAGATGGAATCCATTGCTTCATATCAAAGACATAGTAAGAATGGAAGCAAGCAGAGCAAGAAACTAATTTCTAACCACTCCTTTACATGGCGTCCAGCATTATGGTCCACTGTTCACCACTAACACATTTAGGAACTACCTGAATTGTATTTGCTGATTATTTTAGCCATAAAGTTTAGGTTGGTTATGACAGCATCTGAAATGCAGCAATTATAGATACAATTATTATATGTACATTTTATAGTTTAGAAGTTATACATATACTTTTAGGCATCAAATACCATTAATTTCTGTTAAGTTCACTGGCTACTCCTGAAGGGGAAACCCAAATTTAAGGAAGTGTTTGATTAGTATCTGTTTTTATAGTGGAATGAAGTTCTATGAAGGCAGGGAGTTTGTTTTATTCAGAGAGCTATTCCTGGCATGTAGCTACAATGTTGAAAACTGCCTAACGTTTGTGGGGAAGCGTAAAATTAATATAGAGTCATTTATAATGTAATGCTACCAGCTTTTGTTATTTGTATATATGAACAAGAACCAGGGCAACAAAATACTGCCTTCAAAGAGCTGAAATTCCAGTAACTCATACCTATTCCTTCTCATTTCTCTGAGGAGCTTTTCAATTTATTCATTTTTAATGATATTTTAATAGAACAGGTTGATCTCAATAAAGTATAGTCTTAATAATTATGTTGAGCCCTTAACAATATGATGGCTTGTGGGGGCAGAGCCCCAGGGAGTGGTTTCCAGGCTCTCGGCCTCACGTGGACGGGTGCTGGCTCAGGTAGTGGATGGCCATCAACTGTGATTGCATGGCCATCGGCTGTGGCTGGTTGGCCGTCGGCTGTGGCCGGTGAGCCATTGGCCACTAGTATGGCTGCTGTGGCTACGCTAGGAGAGAAAGAGAAGAGAGAAGAAGAATGGGGGCTAGCAAGAAGATGGCGGCTGGGCTGGCAAGTGTGGATGGCAGTTTGCGGACAGTGTGGATCCAGCCTCCAGTGAAAGTATAGTGCCGCCAGAGAGAATATAGTGGTATGACTCCCCTACTTATGGCTCCGTGGGTGTTCCTTGTTGGCCTCTCCATATCCTGCATTCTTGTATGGGGAGCGGGAGCAGAGACCCCGCAGGCCTCTCTGCATGACAAATAGCGCAGCGAGCAGGGTCTCCCGCACGACAAATGGAGCAGCGAGCAGGGTCCCCCGCACGACATGGCTACTCCATTTTGTAGTTGTGAACATCTTCATAGGAAAAGAATATTTAACAGGTATTTTAATGTTTGTCGGAATTAAATGAAATGTGTGATACAAAATAATTTACAAAGCTGTTTTAGGAACTAAAAAACTTATTTCCATTTTGGTTTTATTCATCTAAGAAAGTTAATTTTCTGTTTTTACTGAAGTGGTGTGTGAAACTGATTATCAATGAAATTAATTTCATAAGCCAAATGAACCTGCAATTCTTGTTCAAGTAGATTTGTGATTATAACACACACATACACACACTTGAAATAGTGAAATAGTGCAGAGCATATACTATAGGCTCTTTATCTAAATGGAAAAGGTGCAATACACACACACACACACACACACACACACACATATATGTATATAAAATAGCAATGGAGAGGTAAAGTATGGTTATAGACTGAATTATGCCCCCCTCCCCAAATTCATATGTTGAAGTCCTAATCCCTCATGTGACTCTATTTGGGAATGGGACCTTTAAAGCAGCAATTAAGGTTAAATGAGGTTATAAGGGCAGAGACCTAAGCCATTAGCGAGCCTAATCCATTAGCAAGCCTTTACTGTGGACTTCCAACCTCCAGAACTGTAGGAAAATAAATTTCTATTGTCATCTTGTCTGTAGTATTTTGTTACGACAACCTTAGCTGACTGATACAATTACCTAAACCCAAAAAGCACAAGAAGGAAATCCTCTACACCAACCTTGTTGGATGATAGCATATGTAGAAAGTTTTTTCAGATACTTAATAGTTTTAGGGTTTGTGCAAGTTTGGATGTTCTTAAAAGAACAGCTCATGTAATATTACATAAAAACATGTTTATACTAAGTAACTTAAAATCAGCAATATGCATGCTTTATTTTGTATAGTTAAGAATGAATAGAAATTGCTTTATAAGTGTTACACAAATGAAGTCAAAAATGGCCCCTGTATATTTTGGCCCCTACGTTGTTCTTCACAACAGTCTAGGACTATTAGCGCAAAAGCCTGCTAGAGCTAAACTAAAATTCTCACACATCCAATTACTTTAAATATAGTACAAATAAGCATATTTTCAGCCATTGTAAAGCTGGCCTGTTAAGTAGACCCCATGAAACTGCGCTCAATATCTGCTAGTCATAAATAAGATAGACCTGCGGCTATTAAAGGTCCTTCCTAAGCCACTGCTGGCTTTGAGAGCTCTCTGAGCCAGAAATTTCCAAACCTGCTTCTGAGTGACCTCACCTAGACACTTATGCTTCCTATCCAATTCTCACCTACTGCAGTAATCATTTCACAATATGTGTAAACCAAACCATTCTGCTGCATGCCTTAAACTTACTTATACAGTGATGTATGTCACTTATTTCTAAATAATACTGGAAAAAAATTAGTAGAGGTCTTAAAAATTTTTAAATGTTTTATATATACAAATGACTACACAAAATTTTCAACAAAACTAATGTAAACATAAAACAA
Organism: Rhinolophus sinicus; assembly: GCF_057876585.1. Classification (NCBI taxonomy): domain Eukaryota; kingdom Metazoa; phylum Chordata; class Mammalia; order Chiroptera; family Rhinolophidae; genus Rhinolophus; species Rhinolophus sinicus. Next base: position 19,469,467 of record NC_142503.1, read on the forward strand.
TAGCCAAAAAAGAGCTCCCATGTGGCAGTATGAATTTTCTCTTTAATACCTCTCTTCAAATATTGAAGCCTTTAAAGAAAAATTTTGTAAAACAAATTTAGTGTTAAAAAAAAAAAAAGGAACTTTTTGTGAGGAATATTTTACATGTAGATTGCACATTGTTCAGATTGAAAAGTCAATACTTAATGAAATAATTAGGAAGCTAAAAATCTTCAGATTTTGAAGCTTTCACTCAAGTGCAATGGTTAAAAAGAAAAGTTTGCAAACAAGATGATAAACTGTATCACTACAAAGGTAAAATAAGGGAAAATCCATATGACATTGAATTTGGTGATAAGTTTTTAGATACAATACCAAAAACACATTCAATGAAATAAAAATTTGGTAACTTGGACTTTATTAAATGAAAAAAAAAAATTATATGTTGTAAAAAAAACTTTCAAGGGAGTAGAAAGACAATCCACTGACTGAGATAAACTATTTGGAAAACAATGCATATTTGATACAGGTCTTATATACAAATTATAGACAGAAATTTTAAAACTCAATAAAAGAATAATGGGCAAAATATCTAGATACCTCATCAAGACATACAAATGGCAAATACTCATGAAATTATACTGAAAATTAGTTGTCATTAGGAAATTGCAAATTGAAACAACTAAGAGATACTGCTACATACCCATTAGAAAGGCTAAAATTCAAAAAGGTAACAATACAAATTGATGGCATGGGCGTAGAGCAGTAGGAACTCTCATTCATTGAAGGTGGGAATGCAAAACATTTCAGCCATTTTGGAAAACAGTGTGGTAGTCTTCCAAAGCGATATGCTTACCATACAATCCAGCAGTCGTGCTCCTAGGTATTTACCCAACTTACTTGAAAAGATATTCACACAAAAACTGCAAACTTCAGGTTTCTGGTTCTATGTAAGCAGCTTGGAATCTGCACCCTCTCTCTTACCAGCAAATAAAAAGTGAACAGACTGAAAAAAACAACTCTTCTTGAATCCATAAGAGAGGGGAGAACCCAATGCAAACTGCAGTCCCCCATACTGGAGAGTTAAAGAACTGGATACAAGAAGTCATGACTTACCCGAGCAGAGGCTCAGGAGCAGAAGCTACCAACGGAATCTGGGCCTGGAGAACAAATACCTGAACTGTAATTGATGAAATGCTATATGTCCAGTGTGGACAACTCTACAAGTTAAAAACTCCAGGGAGACCCAGTCATGGGGGTAGGGGCTCCCACATTTTTATGAGTTTGCTTCCAAGAGCTCAGCCAGATTTTCACAGTAAGTACCAGAGAAAAATCCCCTCATGCTTCCAGCAGCCATACGGGGAAAGGAGCCATTTTGAAATATGCCAGAGCACTGTGTTCTTCTTAATTAGGCCTGCCCTCAGGAGAAACTAATGAACCAGAGCCTCACTGACTAGGTTATTATCAGAGCCTAACTCACCTGGGAGAAGGGACATACCCAACTCCACCTTACCCATAGAAGGGAAATACAGGGATATCTTGGTTCCAGACCATTGAAATAAAGCAAGCATCGGAATAAAGTGAGTATTAACGTTTTTCTGCTGGTGGAGAGAACTGCTTTCAACTTATAAAAATCACAACACCAGTGAAGTGCAAAAAGCCAAGTGCAATAGAATGGGGTATGCCTGTACCCAACTTAGCCCGCTCTAACTTTCCATGTGGAAGAAGGATAAATGCCAACTCTATCCCACTCTAGCCATCCTTATTCACTTACGGGGAGGGAAAAACAAACAAACAAAACAGTTGTGATGTTCACTGTCCAGAGGCTTAGGCTCACTAAAAAAATAGATCCCATCACTGGGCTAGACAACACTTCTGCTTCCCCCACACCTTCCCATCACATTTCTAAAGACACAGACACTTCCTTTTTCATGTTTGGCTATCAAGAAAAAATTATAAGGTGTGGGAACAGAGCCAGGAGAGCAGTTTCCAGGCTCTCAGCCTCACGTGGAAAGGTGCTGGTTTGGGTAGTAGATGGCCATCAGCTGTAATCAGATGGCCATCCGTTGTGGCTAGGTGGCCATCAGTTGTTAATGTTTAATTAGCCACTAATATAACTGCCGTGGCTAAGCTAGGGGGTTGGGTTGGTTGGCAGAAAAGTGGCTCTGCAGCTCCTGCTTCCTGTGTCTCCAACCTAGCCACCAGCGAAATATAGCGGTATGACTCCCGTATCTATGGCTCCATTGGGGTTCCTTTTTGGGCTCACCATATCCTGCGTACTTGTGCAGGGAATGGGAGCTGAGACCCTGCATGACACAAGGCATAGTCAAATGCAAAATAATAATAATAATAATAATAATAATAATAATAATAATAATAAAATAATAATAATACATTTAAAAAATACACAATTTGAAGAGACAGAGGAAGCATCAGAACCAGACATGGCATGGAGTGGATTTTAAAAACTACGATTAGTACACTAAGGGCTCTCATGGATAGAGTAGACAGCATGCAAGAACAGATGAACAATGTAAGCAGAGACATAGAAATCCTAAGAAAGAACCAAAAAGAAACACCAGAGATCAAAAAGACTGTAACAGAAATGAAGAACTTCTTTGATGGGATTACAAGTATACTAGACACAGCTGAGGAAAGAATCTCTGAGCTTGAGGATATTTCAATATAAACCTTCAAAACTAAAAATCAAAGAGAACAAAGACTAAAGAAAAACAAACAAACAACAAAAAAAACCTCAGAATATCCAAGGGCTGTGGAATAACTACAAAAGATGTGACATCATGTATGAGAATACGCATACTAGAAGAAGAGAGAATGGAAGAAGAAATATTTGAAACCATAATGGCTGAGAATTTCCACCAATTTAATGTCAAACACCAAATCACAGATCCAGGAAGCTCAGAGCACACCAAGAAGAAATGCCAAAAGACTATACGTAGGCATGTCATTTTCAAACTATAGAAAATCAAAGATAATGAAAAAATCCTGGGAAAAAACACACACAAAAAAACTGCATGCAAATGTTTATAGCAGCTTTACTCAAAATTGTCAAAAACCAGAAGCAACCAGGACTTCCTTCAATGTGTGCGGATAAACACTGTGGTACATCCAAACAATGTGAAGCTATTCAGAGATAAAAAGAAATGAGGTACCAAGCCAGAAAAGATAGGGATGAAATGTAAATGCATATTGCTAAGAAGACAGTCTAAAAAAAAAAAAAAGAATAAATAATGGAAAATAGTATGCCATTCTGAAAAAGGCAGAACTACAGAGATGATTAGGAAAAAAAAGAAGTCAGAGGTTGCCAGGTATTTGGGGATAGAGAAGTGTTACAGAGAATTTTTGAGGGCACTGAAACTACATATATTCTGTATGATATTGTAGTAGTAGATACAGGATTCTATGTATTTGTTAGAACCCACGGAGATTTACAGCACAAAGAGAAAACCTTAATATATGCAATTTTTTAGAAACTAATATAGAGGGTCAGGAGAATCCCACAATGTAAGTAGGGGTTAGGGGAAAAAAGGTTAAAACCAAACTAACTTTGGAAATAAGTGGGGGCTGAAAATGAAAACTACAATAAACTATACATAAGCACTGTACAAATTTTAATAAACAGATACTTTGCTAAGAGAAAATAATTCAGATGATATATTTACTTGAATTAAAGTATACCAGTTTAGCCTCTGACTAAACTGACACTCAATGGCTCACCTAGATTATCACATCTGTTGCCTTTGAAGTCTGAGAAACATCAGGGTCTCAAGCAGATGTGTAAGATTTTTCTTAAGACTTCACATACACTGACCTCAGGGACAAATATTCCTAAATGGGATTTGAAAAATGTATTCAAACGGTATAGGATATTTACTTCCAAGCTGTCTGTACCGAAGTTGCAGGTCCTCTTAAGGTTCAAAATGTACACTTATTACAGCTGACGGTTCAAGGTGATGTGTTAGTAGCAGAAGTGCAGAGAAAAGTGGAAGAACCCTGCAGAGATCTGTTGGAACCCAGATTGTATTCATTAAAACCAATGGCTAAAGTAAAGCAAATAGGAGGTGACAAAGGTTGCAAAGATATTCACTGTTTGTTTTCCCTGGTGTGTGCTGATTGTCAGCAGTCACTACCCTCTGTCATTCATTCCCCAACAGGACATGAGTCAGAAATGTTATCAACAAATGTTTTCACTCTCAATGTTCAACCTATTCTAATAGACTGTTAAACACAGTTTTGGGGATCATAGCTTGTCACCATGGTTTGTCTACCCCTGTAGCAAATACTATGTGATGAGCTACTCCAGGGTTTTTTTTGCACATAAACTGAGACGACGAATGCTATTTCACAGGCTGATCAGGTACATAAAATTCAGGGACCCGGAAAGCATGCTGTGGATATTCAGTACTAGATTTGGATTTTATTTTTTAAAATGTTAATGGTGAAAGTTTATGTTAAATATTATAAAGTTAAGTATACATTATAATGAAATGAACTGCATAAATTAGCAAAATGCACAACACAATTTATGCTTTGACCCTAAGTTTTTTAGAATTTGTTATGTTTATAGATTTATACATTATTTGGAGTTTTTCTATCTGAATAAAGTTAAATTAAATAGAGTTATAATAAAAAAGTACTCTGATTTGCAATTGGGAAGAGCTTTCTCAATAGGCGGAAGGAAGGAAAGTGACGGATTCATCTTTCATTTTCTTACATGCATAATAAATCACTATATTTTGATGTGCCTCAGTATTAAAATCAGCATTATAATATACACATTGTAACCCATAATTTTCATACAGAGGGTGCCAAAAAAATGTGTACAAGTGGACACTTCGGTCAATGTTGCTCATGCAGTAGTTCACCGTAATCAGAAGTGTCTGGACGCTGATAGTAACCACTTTGAACACCTCTTGTAATTGCAGACGTCAAACGTGACTTGTATTCATCTTTTGTTATCGATACATAATGAGTATTACAATTTTAATACAGTTTTCCTTTCCTAAAATGTGTGTGTGTGTGTGTGTATGTGCACCCTCTGTACTAGATGATCAGGATTTAATAGAAGTTATAGAAATTGCATTCATATAGATTTATGACACTCCAAATAAACATCAAGTTTGGTTGTATGAGCTAAGAAAGCCTGTGTCATACTGCTATGTCCACTTTAGAGAGACTTAGTAGATTTCCAAAATGCTTCATCACTAAACCTATGCAGATGTAAGCCTGCCATGCCCTTTAATTGAGAACTCCTTTAACCACTGCTTCAGATATGATTCATAATGAAAATTTTAAAATTACACAATTACTAACCTAATAGTGTAATATCAAGCAGGATGGATTAAATTATGCTGTGACGACTGACAATCACAAAATCTACCTGGCATAACACAACCAAAATGTATTCTTTGTCAATTAAACATGTTTTTGCTTTTGTTTTTGTTTTTGTGGTCCTGCAGGGGCTCTGTTTATAACTGTCACTCAGGAATCCAGGGGGGAGAGACTTGATCTCGATATGTATCTCCACAACCACTGAAGCAGGGAGAAGGCTAGATGGCAAGTTGTATGTGGATCAAAATTCCCATCGGGAACTCCATATACTTCTGTTCATATTTCATTAGCCAAAGCAAGTCACATGATAATGTTTAATTTAAAGACAATGGAAAAGGAATAGATCTGGGATGATTTTCAACACCACTCGTAACGGCTACAATTATTCAGGAGTTCTCACCAGTGCAATTCATAACCATAGCTATGTTAAATTTAGTCTAGCCATTAGTCTAGCCATTTGGCCCTGAGTGCCAAAGCGAAAACTGGAGGTCTTGAAAATCCAACTTTCTACATGGTAAAGATTAAGCTCAGCAAATTACACAGGGCTGGCCAGTGACTGTCCCTATAAATAAAGTTTTATTGGAATCAGACATTCCCATTCATTTATGTATTTTTCATGGCTACTTTTATACTACAACAAAAGAGCTTTGTTGTTGCAACAAATTTCATATGACCTGCAAAGTCTAAAATATCCTAAAGAAAAAGTTTGCTGACTACTGATATAAGTATGTACATGACAGATGATATTTTTGTTTCTTCTTTATTATTATTTTTTCAGTAATGCTTGTTTCTGATGTAATACCGGACATGTGAAAATGCAAAGAGGTCCTCACCAAAGCCTATATTATTGATTAATAAGTGTGAAAAGCATCAATCCATATGTCCCACCAGAAATTACCGAGAAAGTTTGAGTCTGTACCTGAAAGGCATGCCAAGAGGTTTTTTGTTGTTTTTTTTTGTAAACATAGTATTTTTTTATATGTGCTTGATGTATTTCCAATTTTTAAAAAATTGTATTTTATTAATAGATTTTATTTCATTTTTTTTTGTATTGTGGCAAATCATACACAACACAAAACCCATCATTCTCACCATTTCCCACTGTACAGCTTTGTGGCACACCCGCAATGCTGTGCAAACATCACCACTATCCATCTCTAGAACCTTTCCATCTTCCCCAACTGAAATTCTGTACCCATTAAATACCAAATTCCAATTTCTCCCTCCCCATACGCCCTAGTAACTGTGAATCCACTATCTGTCTCTATAAAACTAGCTACTGTAAGCAGTCCCACACAAGTGGAATCATGCAATATTTATCCTTCCATCATTGGCCTACTTCATCTAGTGTAACATCTTCAAGGTTCATCAATGCTGTAGCATATGCCTGGATTCCCTTTCCTTTCAACAGTCTACAGTATGCATCTACCACATTCAGTTTATCCTCTCATCCTTGGATGCACACATGGGTTGCCTCCATCCCCTGGCTACTGTAAAAATTGCTGTTGTGAACATGTGTACAGTATCTGTTCAAGCCCCCTCTTCCACCTCTTTTCGCTACATATCCAGAAGTAGAACTGCTAAATTGCATGAGAATTTCATGCACAATTTTTGAGGACCATGGAATCCTCTAGAGGCACTACATTGTGTCACATTCCCATCAGCAATGCATAAGGACTCCTCTCCAAACATCAGTGATGTTTAACATCCTCTCGTATGCTCATGGGCTCCATATATTCTCCCTGGAGAAATGTCCACTATACTTTCATTGTGCTACCTGTATTTCTATTCTTGAGGTATAGGAGGTCATTCTATTTTCTGAATATCAAACCCTTATTAGGTACATAATTTGCAAATATTATCTCCCAGTTCATGGATTGTATTTTCACTCTGTGGATAGTTTCCATTGATGTACAAATGTTTTTAATTTGGGTGAAGTAAAACTTATCTAATTTTTCTATTGTTACCTGTGCTTGGTGTCATATCTAATAAAGCACTGTCAAATCCAATGTCGTGAAATTTTGTCCCCATGTTTTCTTCTAAGAGTTTGATAGTTTTCTCTCTTATATTTAGGCCCTTGATCCATTTTTCAGTTAATTCTTGTATATGATGTTAGGTAAGGGTCCACTTTTTGTTTGTTTGTTTGTATGTTTGTTTGTTTTGTGTGTTTTTTTACATGTGGATATCTAGTTTCCCAAAACCGTTTGTTGAAAAAATTGTCGTTTCCCCATTGAACGGTTGGTACCCTGGTCAAAAATAGTTGACTGTATATGTGAGGGCTTATTTCTTGGCTTTCTATTGTATTACATTGATCTTTATGTCAGTATTCCACAGGTTTAAATACTCCACAGGTTTAAAGTAAGTTTTGAAATGAGGAAATTTATTCTTTTTCAAGAATGTTGTATTACTTGAGTTCCCTTTAAATTCCATACAAATTTTAGAGTGGATTTTTCTATTTCTGAAAAAAAAAAAAAAAAAAAAAGTGTCACTGGGATTCTAATCAGGATTGCATTGAATCAGTAGTTTGCTCTGGGTAGCACTGATATTTTAACAATATTAAATTTTCCATCAATAAAGATGGGATGTCTATCCATTTACATGTGTCTTCTTTAATTCATTTCTTTATTTTCAGTGTATACATATTTTTCCTCCTTGGTTGATTTTATTCCTAGTATTTTATTATTTTTGATGCTATTATAAGTTAAATGGTTTTCCTCATTTACTTTTTGATTTTTCATTTTCACTATATAAAAAAGCAACTGATTTCCATATTTTGAGGCTTTATCTTTTACCTTTGTTGAATTCATTTATTAGTCTTATTACTTTCCTTTTTATGGATTCATTGGGGCTTTTTACATATCCATAGTATTGTATCATCTCTGTACAGAGAAAAACTTATTTCTTCCTTTCTAACCTGGATCCTTTTTATATCTTTTTTTTTGTCTAATTGCTCTGGTTGACTTTCAGCACTGTCTTGAGTAGAAGTGGAGAAAGAGCATCTTTGTCTTCTTGATGTTGGAGTAAAGGATGTCAGGCTTTTATCATTGTGCAGGAAGTTAGGTGTAGGTTTTTCACATATGGTCTTTATTGTGTTGAGGTAATTTTCTTCTATTCCTAGTTTTTTGAGTGTTATTATCATGAAAAAGTGTTGAGTTTTGTCAAATGCTCGTTCTGCAGCAATTCAGATGATCATGTACTTTTTTTCTTCCCTTTCTTCTATTAATGTGGTGTATGACACTGATTGTCATATGCTGACCCATTCTTGCATTGCAGGAATAAATCCCACTTGGTCATCGTGTAAACAGATAGAATATTTATGAAAAAAATGTAGTTATTTTTAAATTACAAAAGTTTTCAAATAGTCACAAAAGAAAGGTCAATAACTTATGAATTCACTATCCAGTTTTAACAAAAATCTGTTTTTAAATCTATCTCCTAATATTGGTTCTTCAAACCAAGACATTTTAAAGTTAACATGAATCTCAAAGATAATAACAGAAACATTTCTTACATCAACACAATAATACCACATGCTATATATTTAATGGATTATTAATATTATGTAATATTCAATCTATATTCAATTTCACCTATTCCTTGAAAAAAAAAACTGTATCTTTACAGTTTCTGGTCACATCAGCATAAAATAAGTCATGCAAAATCATCCATTCTAATTTTTTTGTTTTTCCACTCTGTTAAAAATTTAAAGGGTCAATTATTCTATAATACACTCCATATTTTAGATTATATTTATTGCTTCCTTATGGAATAGGTTAACTTTATAACTGTTCTCCATATTTTATGAATATTTTAGTTACGTATGAAGGTTTGACTATATTGAGCCTCAAAAACATTGGCAAGAATACTGTGCAGATAATTTTGGGTGGTTGTATTGCATAACATGGGGAAACATGTTGTTTTTTTTGTTGTTGCTGTTTGTTTTTGTTTTTTGTCTCAAGTATAGTTATTCTAATAAGGAATAAGTCCAGATTATGTGAGAGGCTTGAAGCTTTTACAATTTGATGCCTCCTCTAACAAAATACCTATAAAAAAATAGTTGCAAACATAAGTATTTAGTTAGAAATAGTAAATAAATCACAAACAAAAGATTAAAATTCATTAAACCTAACTGATTGCTTCAAACATCATGCATTGCTCTGGCCTCTCCCAGGGCTTGGAAGTAGCATATGCAAATAAGGAATCTTGAAGCTAAACTAAATTATCTTCATGGTAACTGTTTCTGATACTAAGATTGATTAATGCAGTGGTTAATTGTTTCTAATACTAAAATAGATTAATGCATTCCAATAGTTACATAACTCCTTCATTATAAGTTCCCATTAACATTCCACGTTAGCATAATGGTACCAGCCATCATGATTATTGCCTAAATCAGTAATTCCAACATTGACTGCAAACAAAGTTATTTAAATTTTATAATTTATTTTTACTTTATGAGGTAGAATCTGTTTTTAAGAACAGTGACCCTAAAAGCTATTTATCCTAAAATGCAGTTCCTTCCAGAAAGACAGTAATATGTGCATTTCTTTACCATTATCTAATTTTAGAGTAGTGAGTTTATACTTTAGCAAACTCTAATGATTGTATCATTTTGATATATTCTTTTTTCTTCTTTCTATGAGGTAACAATTAAGTTGGCAAACTTGTTGCAATGGTGTTGCTATCCATTCTGATAGCACAGGGATTATTCATTATGAATTTGTACCAACTGGACAAACAGTTAACCAAGTTTACTATTTGGAAGTGTTCAAAAGGCTGTATGAAAAAGTTAGACGACCTGAACTTTTCACCAACAATTTATGGCTCTTGCATCACGACAATGCACCAGCTCACAGAGCACTGTCTGGGAGGAAGTGTTTAGCCAGAAAACAAATAACTATATTGGAACACCCTCTCTACTCACCTGATCTGGCCCCCATGACTTCCTCCCAAAGATAAAGGAAATATTGAAAGAAAGACATTTTGATGACATTTAGGCCATCAAAGGTAATACAGCTCTGATGGCCCTTCCAGAAAAAGAGTTCCAAAATTGCTTTGAAGGGTGGACTTGGTGCTGGTGTCGGTGCATAGCTTCCCAAAGGGAGTACTTTGAAGGTAACCATAATGATATTCAGCAATGAGGTACACAGCACTTTTTCTAGGATGAGTTCGCAAACTTAATTGTCTGACCTCGTATCTTTAGGAACTCATTATCTACACGTAAAGAGTTTAATCAACTGAATGGTCTTTTTTTGTTTTGTGTTTTTTTTTGCCCCCCTTTATATCTAACTAAACCTTTATATCTAACTAAAATATTCATAAAATATTCAAACTATCTTATTGGCCTATACACACCAGTTTAAGCTGACTCTTGGGTCCTTTAGACATGACCTTGTTAGTTTTGAGCAGCGATATTTTTCCTGGTGTTATAGTATGTGTCAGATTTATATTGTACATTTTATGCCCCAAACACACAATGAGACATTTCCCCAAGGCAAATTCCAGGCCCCTCAAATTGTATTAAAGACAACAACCTTGGCACCAGAACAGCTATTATATCATTGTAAAAAAAGTGGCATCTCCTGCTTCTTTACAAAAGTTACATTACAAATTATATTACACCAGAACAAGTAAAATGATTGCTTACAGTCTGCTCTGATATTATTATATTGTTAAATACAATATGGATGTATTTTTGTTTCAAATATCACATAAGGTGCATTTCCACCAGACACCTAACTCACTGTTTTCATTTTAAAGAGCTATGGATTAATGCATTGGTTTAAAAACAGATACATTTTCTATAATATGGTTACAAAGAGCAAAACACCTTCTGAGTTTACTAAATATATATAAATCATATGTGGTGATACTTGCAAATTATGTTTATATGTCTTTGTGTAATATTTTATACACAATTCACTCTGCATCCATGGCTGAATAAATACATATCATTATCATAGCTCAGCTGTAAGTTGCTGTTTCCTTATTTCTAATGACAAGTGCTATGAAAAGAGAAAATCAAGGATATGTCTGCCTCTAAATCCTGTAGCATTTTCTCAAAAATCTTCCCCTCTAGGGCTTCATTGTTCAGAGTATGCCACTATCCATTATTAAATGATTTCCTCAATTTTAAACTCAGAGAAACATACATTTTACTTTGTTGGTAAAAATAAAAGAGATTATCTTAAATAATCACTTCAGTATTCCCCACTCTTCACTTCATCCCCGTGCATATTACTCAAACAAGTAAGCTACTGTCTTGGGGACCTGTGGTGGCAGCATTGGTGCACTGCTTTAGTGTAGTACACTGTAATTACTTTTACTTAGAATCTGTAGCATTGGACAGTGAGTGTCTGTCATCTAGACACTCATCTGTCATCTAGATTGCCCTTAATTTGAAAAAAAAAATGATGGATTGATAGAAACAAGAGGCAGGAAGATGGACAGAAAGATGGAAGGCAGCAAAGAAAAACAGCAGTACACAGATTAAAATATATGTTAGGCTTTGCAAACACTGCAAGAGGCCAGACAGCTTGAAAGATGCTTATGTTCAGTTTCCAGATTTATGACTTGCTCTCCCCAATATTCACAAACAAGGAGAATATTTGCCTAAGGTATGATACAGTGGGAAAACATTAAAACTGACAACAATTGTCTAACACATGAATGGCATCATTATAGATGTTTAGCCATTTTATCCATTAATTTCAAGATAAATTTACCACTCTTAAACATATCTGTATGTACATAAATGCATTCATTTGAAACAAAGGTCAGTTGCCTACAAGATTTTTTCATCTTTTTATCTCTTAACAAATGGTCTTTTTTTCTCCTTTTTCATTTTGTTTACATCATGTAAATTGCAGTTTTTCTTAATTCAACAGATCCTTGACTAATTGGCTGTCAGTTCCATTGGGAATGCTATATTCAATAAGCTACAATGATAAATCCTTCAGAGTCTTTGTATTGAAAAAGAGATGAACAAAAACAAACAAGTAAGATTACACTTTAGATTTAACCAAAATTATTGGTTCTTCTCAGATGATAAAGACAACTGATGTTGTTTTATTTACCCCATATATGTTTTATAGAGCAGGGGAAATAACGTTCTATTGCTCTGCAGGCCAGCCAATTTCCTTGCACAAGTGGAAACATTTTTTGCTTTTAAGTTAAGGGGAAAAAAAGAAAGAATAAAACAATTCATACTGACTACATATTCCTTTCCAGGTAGACTGTGTTCTTTCTTCTCTTCTACTCCACAGTCAACTTTTAGAATGACCTACTTGAGAATAAAGTTTTTTCAAACCATCACCCAAACAGCGATTTATCTAATTAGCTAGTCTGGCATCTCTCTCCTTACTCTACTTAACGGGCTCTTTGGAGGACCCCAACAGACCCTATGTTACCAAATCGAAGGGTCACGTCACTGGCGGTTCTTACTGAAATTCGGTACTTGATCTTTCACAAACCACACTCCTCTTTGGTTTGTAGTTCATTATAGGTTCTGGGCTTCCATCTTCCAATCTGCATAATTGTAGTAATAAATACTTTTACATCCTAGAACTTTCTCTCTCTCTCTCTCTCTCTCTCTCTCTCTCTCTCTCTCTCTCTCTCTCTCTCTCTCTCTCTCTCCCTACTCTCCCTCCATCCCCCTTCCCTTTTCTTAAACACTTAAGTTAGGAATCTACTCTTATTATATATTTATTATTATTTTTAATTTCCAGGGGACAGTTATACCATACACTACTGAATTACTTTGGCTTAATAAGGACAGTTGTTTTTCAACTAAATTAAGAGCAGGGAAAATGATCTTGTGTTTTTTTTGTTGTTGTTATTTTTGTTTTTAAATAACGACAATTTGTTTTTTTCATTCCTTCCTATAAATAATGCATTGCAATAGGTTTGTTTTTAAATAATGACAATTTGTTTTTTGCATTCCTTCCTATATGTAATACATTCCAATAGGTTCTTCAACCTGAAGAACATACTTAAGTATTTCCTTTAATGCAGTGGCACTGTCAAAAAAGACTCCCAGCTTCCATTTTTCTGAATGTCTTTAATTTAACATTATGATTTGATACATTCTCTGTCTATAGTTTTCTGAGTTTTGTTAGTTGTTTTAAGCCATATTACATGTTAAAATCTAGAAGATTCCCTCATAATTATTCTTTTAAAATACAAATTTGTAGCTTGTGGTGGTTGGCATTCAGAACAACCACTACTGTCCTGGCTTCAGATAATGAATTGGAGTCCCATTACCATATCATAGAGGGAATAATGCTTGAATGTAGATCACAAAGAAAGTTAAGTCCCTACCACATCTGATCAGACTTCATTGATGGGACTAAAGATAGGGAGCCTGGAGGAAGGACAGTGGCTTTTAGAGGCAAGCTTATCTGTCTCCTTCCCCACGGGTTGTGTCCTGGAGCCTGGTTCCCATGAGGCATATTGTAGAAGTTGAGCCAATTTTCAGAAAACTTCTCCTGCTTCCTTGATGTTTTGCCAGGCCTAGTCTCCAGCGGCCACCAACTTTATCAGCACTGGACAGTTCCCTAGCTTGGCTTATGCTTCCTTTGTATGTGTGGGTCTCATCACAACCAATAAACAGTTCCCAGTTTGTAACCAAACAAACAAAACAAAAAGCAAAGAAAAACTTTCACATTAACAATGAGGGTACAGTATAACTCTAAAAATTGATTTCAAACTGAAATCACATTGAATTTTTCATATTATTTTGTAAAAATTGACTTTTTAATAAATGTACATATTTCTATCAAATAATATGGTATGTTCTTTCCCTTTGTTCCAGTTTTCTTTTATGTCCTTCAATAAAACTGTATTGCTTTCTTCATAAAAGTCAGTATTTTTCCTTTAAGTTTATTCCAAAGTCTTACAGCTTTGCTGATGTGTTGCATGGATTTTTAAAAATTTTATTACTACTTTTAATAGGAAAGACCTCGTTATAAATTATTTTTGCATCCTTCAATTTCCCTAGATCTCTTATTATATATTTTTAAAGAATTTATTTGAGTCTCTTAGTTTTCGCAGGTATAAAACTCATATCATCAAAGGGATTGATTTTATCTCTTCATTTTTTTAAATTTATAAAGACTATTTCTTGTTATCTTATTGATTGTAACAGAAAATTTATAATAATACTGCATAATAATGTGGATGATATTCCTCTGTGTTAATCCTACTTTTTCTCAGTGAAGACTTTACAGAGTCCCATTGTCTAAAGTGGTACTTGCTATTAAAATTTTAAATGAGTTTGACTACAAGTTCCATTTTGCTTAGACATTATACAAATGATTTTTAAATGCTACCAAGAAATTTGCCTGCATGTTAGAGAAAGGTACTTATGTTTGATTTTATGGCTATAATGAGACGTATTGTTAGTATTCCTTTTATTCAGCTAACTTTTCAATATTGTAATGAATTCTACTTTGACATAACATATTACACTCTCAATACTATTATATTATATTATGATTTGATATATGATATGATATATGATATAACATTATATCACATCATATCCTAGCATATATAAACATATCAATTAGATTTGATATAGGATTTGGTTTTTCCATAATTTATTCATGTTGCTATATTTTTATTTTACAAAATGAATCAAGAAATTTTGTATTTTATTCCATGGCTGAAATGGGTTAAATAGCATTAAAATTAAATTTCATTTAAAGTTTATAGAGAAATTAACTATACAAGTAACCTCATCTCTTTTGTTGTTGTTGTTAAGTTTTTCAACTTATTTATTGAGGCATGAAGACAAATAAAAATTGTATGTATTTAAGGGACACAACTTGATGTTTTACTATATGTACACATTATGAAATAATCACCACAGTAAAATAATTAACATTTCAACCACCTCACACAGTTGCTGTTTGCTTGTGTGTGTTTGTGTGTTGTGCGTGTGTGTGTGTGTGTTTTAAGAACACCTAAGATTTACCCTCTCAGCAGATTTCATGTATATAATACAGTATTGTTAACTACAGTCATACTGCGGTACGTTAGCTCTCCAGAAATTATTCATTTTGCATAACTGAAGCTATATACCCTTTCACCAACATCTCCCCATTTCCTCACTCATCCTGACCCTGGAAACCACCACTCTACTCTGCGTTTCCATGAATTTGACTATTTTAGCTTCCACATGTTAGTGAGATCATACAGAACAGTATTTGTCTCTCTGGGTCTTGCATTTTCACTTAGCATAATGCTCCACAGGTTCATCCACGTTGTCGCAAACGTCAGGATTTTCTTTTTTTAAGGCTTAATAATATTCATATATATAGATAATAATATCGTCTTTATTTATTAATCTGTCAATGGACATTTAAGTTGTTTCCATATCTTGGATATAAATAATACTACATGGGAGTAAATAAACATGGGAGTGTAGATCTCTTTGAGATACTTATTTCGTTTTTTTTAGATATATACCCAGAAGTAGAATTGCTGGATCATAAGGTACTTCTGTGTGTTTTTTTAATTTTTTGAGGAACCTCCATACTGTTTTCCATAATAGCCGTATGAATTTACCAACAGCGTACAGTGTTCCTTTTTCTCCATATCCTCACCAACATTTGTTATCATTTGTCTTTTTGATAACAGTCATTTTAACAGGTATGAGGTGGTATTTCATTGTGGTTTTAATTTCAATTTCCTTGATGATTGGGATTTTGGGCAACTTTTTCATGGAACTCTTTACCAGTTCTAGGTATTACTTTGAGAAGCGTCTATTCAGGCCCTTTGCCCATTTTTTTAAACTGAGTTCTTTGTGGGGTTTTGTTTGTTTGTTTGTTTGTTTTACTTTTTGCTATTGAATTATATGAATTCCTTATGTATTTGACATATTAACCCCTTACTTGATATATAGTCTGCAAGTATTTTCTCCGCTCCGTAGGTTCCCATTTCATTCCTGTTGATTCTTTCCTTTGCTGTGCAGAGCTTTTTAGTTTGATGTAGTCCCATTTGTTGTCTGTGCTTTTTGGGTCATATTCAAAGATTCACTGCCAACAACAACGTCAGGCAGCTTTTCCTTATGTTTGATTCTAGCAGTTTTATGGATTCAGGTCTACATTTAAGACTTGAATTCATTTTGAGTTGATTTTTGTACATGGTAGGAGGTAAGTGTCCATTTTCATTCTTGTCCATGTGAATATCCAGTTTTATCTACACCATTTATTAAAGACACCATCCTTTCCTCATTGTGCATTCTTGACATCTTTGTTGAAGATAAGTTGACTTCGAAAATGTGGATTTATTTCTGGGCTCTCTATTCTGTTCCATTGGTTTATATGTCAGTTTTTATTCTGATGTCAGTATCCTAGTATTTTGAATACTGCAACTTTGAAAATACATGTGTGTATACATACACACAAACACACATTTTTTTTTTTTTTTTTTTTTAAATCAAGGGGTGTGATGCCTCCAGCTTAGTTCTTGCTCAAGGTTGCTTTGGATATTGGGGGTCTTTTGTGGTTCTATATGAATTATAGGTCTTTTTTTCCATTTCTGTTTAAAATGCTATTAGTATTTTGATAGGGATTGCATTGAATCCGTTGATCACTTTGTATAATATGGATATTTTAACTATATTAACTCTTACAATCAATAAACACTGGATTTTTGTCCATTTGTCAGCTTTATTTATTTCATCAATGTTTTCATTTTATAATTTTCAATGTATAGTTGTCTCACCACTTTGGTTAAGTTTACCCCTAAGTATTTTATTCTTTTTGTTACTGTGAATGAGACATTTTTTTGTTTGTTTTTTTAATTTTTTTGGATAGTTCGTTGTTTTTGTATAGAAGAGTTAACTTTTTTTCTTTATTTTTATGGCAATGTAATTGAAATATAACAATATAGTAATTTCAGAAGTGCAGCACAATAATTCAATATTTGTATATATTGCAAAATGATCATCACGATGAGTCTAGTTAACATTTATCACCATATTTTCTTTTCGGATCATTCATTGTTTCTGTACAGAAATATATGTAACTGATTTTTTTTATTTCTGAATTGATATTAATCAAGATTATTATTTCACAAGGAAATTATTTATTTGATGTTTTTAAATTTATTGAAATAGAGTTCCAGATAAGACTTTATAGTAAATTTTCAATTCATCTGTGGAGTTTTGTCTCATTTATTTACCTATAAAATGTCTATTTTCATTTTACAATAGCAGATTTCTGTAATGATAGAGGCCATATCATCCCAAAGCCTAAAATATTTATTTTCTTCCCCTTTACAGGATATGTTTGCTGATCGGAATATGTTATAAAGGATATGTGGAATTTTTAATAATTATTACTTTATTGTATTTTAGTTTCTTCTCTTGGAATTTTCTGGTAGACCAAAAT
Organism: Rhinolophus sinicus; assembly: GCF_057876585.1. NCBI lineage: Eukaryota > Metazoa > Chordata > Mammalia > Chiroptera > Rhinolophidae > Rhinolophus > Rhinolophus sinicus. The sequence goes on from NC_142503.1 coordinate 19,487,196, forward strand.
ACATGAGCAGATAAGGCTATTTTGTTTGTTTATTCTCTATTCTAATTATTATACCTCATTTCATTGTTTTTTTTTTTTTTTTTTTTTAATGAAGAACTTGATTTCTTTGTTACAACCATTCCTCCACCTTTCAATCCAACTATACAGATCAGAAACTTGGGTGTCCTTTTGGGTACATTCTGCCCTACATACTCGAGAAAATTTATTATTTATAAATTTATTAAACAAATGATGGTGAGTTGCAGTATGGTTTCATAAATAAGAATAATATTGTGTGAAACTATGATTCCCTATATCAGATATTTTTCAACATGTAAAGTGGTTATTCCTAACAAATCCACAACTGGTACATCTTACATTCTTGATATAATCTGAGATTTTGCACATTCCAGTTCTATCCTGTTTCTTCACCTTTATCTTGTATACTTTCTTGTTTCTTCCAAACACGATATCTTTCTTCCAGCTTCTCTAGTGCAAAATGGTTTTTCCTACATTTAGACATCATGTAGGATGTTTCTTCTCCCTGAAAAGTCCACTCTCCTCTACAACTCCCTCAAACTTCAGGATAAGCATTAGTACCTCAGAAAGGACTTTTTCTTAATGCAGAATGTTTTTTTTCTCTCTCACTTCAATTCCCTTATAAAATACTATACATTTGTTGGATAGTATTTATCACAAAAATGTCATGAGATTTCATTTTGTTCCTCTCTTCACTACTGTGTAAGCTCTGTAATGACACAAAACAAATTTCATAATAAATATCCAGTCTTAACCTGAAACACGTTAAGTATCTTGCTCAAGATAGACATCCAAATAATGTTTTTTATTGAATGATACTTATTTTGTATAAAATATTCATAGGATAATTCTTTATAACAAAGAACAATAAAAAACTCAAGTGCAAAAATTAAAGATAGAATAAATTAATGTTCATACATAGGATCAAATTCCCTAGATAATTTTTTAGGTTCCTTCCTATTCCGCTATTCTTAATTATTTAAGTCATATGACTTCTTCTAAACACTGTGTGTTTTAGAAGAAATATTTAAAAGCATTAATATCCTCAAGCCTAAGAAAATGTTATATTGCTTTGGTTATAATTTTCCTCTGAGCACACAACTCTCCCTATTGACAAAACCAGAGAAAATAGAATATTCTCTCACAAGCTCTCCAGTCGTTGAAATAAATACCTAGTATAATGTTTTGCTGTTCAAGGAAACCTGAAGTCATATGGTTAAGTATTTGAGTAGTCCAGAAATGGGACTAGACATGTACAGACGATGCTGTTTCACATAGGATCATTATAAAGGTGACACAATGGAGTACAAAACACTTAGTTTTCTGTAAGAATGGACCACAGAGATGCTTGATGTGTGAGAAAACTGTGACTACTCCTGGATAACTGTCATATACAGAATCTCTTCACAAGTACCCTCTAGGTTTCCCAGAGGGAATAAATGAGGAACATGACTATATTACCTAGAATATTTTTGGCTTATTTAATAGAAAGTCTTATGAAACATATTAAAACAAGGAGAAAATTTATTATCTCAAAGAACTGGAAGTTAGAGGAGATTGTTAAGTTCACTGAAGACATGACTTAATGAGGGCATCAGAGTCATTGACTTTATCTGTCTTTGACTGTACTGTCCTCAGGGTTTTCTATATGATAAGACTGGCTGCATTCAGGGTTACAAGGTGACTGCCAGTAGCAATCAGTGTTAGAGACTCACTCCTATTCTTAGGTTCTTTGCTGAAGAGCAAGGAGAAGCTTTCCCAGAAGCCTTCAGCAGACTTCTCAACACTTTCAATCCTGAATAAATTCAACCAATTTCTATTATCGAACCAAATACCATCCAACCAATTACTGACAGGTAGAAATATAAAGATTGTGACTGATTTAGATTACACATCGTCCACTTAGTCTCTACTAAGTTGTATAGATTTCAAAGAATGGGGTAGATATTTGGGTTCAGTTTCTAGCAGGAAAATGAAAGGGGAGAAATGGATTACGGATGGATAAGCAACTATCAAAACCTAATATTATGAGCTTGTTGGCTAGCCAAGAACTTATTCCACATATATATTCTCATTCCATTCATTACACAAATATATGTTTAAATATCCATGCCCACTTGTAATGTCAATTCCTCCTCAAAAGGAGAAATTCCAAAGTCAATCATTGAATTTAACCTGAAGTACGAGATCTCTGGGTAGTGTGCAGTCCTTTCCATCACATCTAGATGTAGCTTCCAATGATCCAGTGATATCTCACTAAAGGAAGAATTATCTTCTTTAAATGCACACAAATGCAAAGTGGTAAAAAGCATGATAATTGCAATAAACACTCTTTTCTGTAAAGGTGCACAATGGGAAATTTTGCAGTTGTCTAAAATATACATTACTTGTTGAACAGGGATACAAAAACGTCCTGCTCTGCCAGGGGAGTGATTTTCATAGCCTGTGAATCAGACAATGTTTGTTCTCTCCTCTCAGAGTACAGCCATGTCTGTTGTCTCTGTGATACATTATAGTGGACACTAGAGAAAAGTTATTTTCTGGGCGCTGTGCTACCTTCACAACATGCTTTCTGGAGGTGCAAATTCTTGGTACAGTGTTTGATTTAGAAGGTTTAATAGCTATATACTCTAACCATGTTTGGGGTCACTTTGGTAATACAGTTCTCTCAAAACCAGTTGTCTATTCTACTTATTTTCAATAAATTCCATGACCCAAGCTATACAATTGGAAATTGTTTGGGGCTATGAATCTAGAAGTTTCTGATTTATCGTAACAAGTTCTTTATTTTGTGCCTTGTAACCTTAATTTAATACCTCCCTTTCCTGTTTGTCTTACTTACCAGGTGATTTAGCCAATTGCATCTGAAAGGTACCTCCTTGCTTTAGACAGCTGTATCTTCACAATAATCATGCTGTCCCCTCTATCAGTCACACAGTGCTTTACAGAAGGTGCTGGGGAGAGGTGTTTGTTCCAATCATATTCTTTCCCAAATTCTCAAACTTTGATATTGTTTTCCTGGCAAGCCTTAGCTTTTCTAAACCTTCCAATCACCTAATTACTAAACTTTCATGGTTCTGATTATAAGCCATAAGTGAAGATGGCCCCTCTTAGCAGAGACATGTTTTTCTCTCTCATATTTAGAATACGTCACCTGAAGACAAAAGTTTCCTGTATATTTTAAGATATTACATGATGACATAGAAAAGATTCAACCTAGTCCAATGTCATCAATTTGCCCTTCTGAGTTTCAAGATGACTCAGTCATTATCAGAAGTTGGTGTGTCAATATTCAATAGCTAATAGCAAAACAAAAGTTTTCTACAGACTATATTATTCCCAGATTCCTGAGGCAGAAAATTAGGATCCCCATTGCCTTGTATAAATTATACTCAAGCAATACCATATTTTCCAAAGTTATTTTCAGTTTTCCATTTCTGGTACAAATATCCGATTTATTTAGACTGCTGACTCGGGGAACCCCGATTCAAATAGCTTAAACACGGTTACTATGAATAAGCTGATTATAGAGGAAGTCTACGAGAAAGGCAATCTTCTGAGTTCATCAACTGAGGAGCTTATTGATATTACAAAGTCCCAAGTTTCATTATCTCTCAACTCTCCAGGTCACAGTAGTAACACCCTCCTAAAACTGTTTCTATAAATACTTGTAGAATTATTACGAAGAATGAACAAATTACCTATGTTTTCACTCATATCAATTGTAGAACAAGAAATGTTTCTGGAAATCATTATTGATTGTATAGGAGATGTTTTTCCAAAGGCAAACTTCATGATTCTCTGTGGTCTGAATTTCATCACATTTCTATTCCCCCAAAATTACCAGCAAGTGGAATGACTTAGCTTAACCAAGATCTTTGATGAAGGGCATATTATTAGTGTCCAATGTGTCATCCATAAGCCTATGAAATAGCCAGGCTGCCTGAGGGAAGGTTGGGTACCTAATAAAGACCAGATTTATTTTAAGTATAAGGAAGAAATGCTATGGTTTAAGTATACTGCTATATCTACTATAAGTATGCTAGGAAATCACTGGATTTCTTGATAACAAAATTTAGAAAGACTCTGGACATGAAGATTGTTTGTACTACTGGAAATATAACATATCAGTAGTACCTGGCAGGTGAGGCCAGGAGCATCTGATTTTCATGATTGTAAGATTGTAAGGAAATTCAAATAAATCTAGTTGTATTTTTCTTTGGAAAACTATGTTCCTCCTTTATTGTTTTACTATATTTATGTTAAAATTAAAATAAAGATATTATAAGCATACATTTTATAAAACTATATATTTCATTTTATTAATAATTATACTAGTAGGCTTCTAAAAAAAGTCAGTCTGTAATATAACTAAACATAGGATAAAATACAATAAACATAAGAGTTAACACATTGCTAAGATAAGAAAAAGATAAGGCAAGTGGCCAAGTGCCCCTCCAAAAAGAAATAATTTTAAAAAAGGGTGCCTGTAATAAGGAAATGAAGTAAATCAAACAATAAAGCTGAGACTGTCATAGGTAAATCCAATATTAAATTTAAGGAAAATTGACTAAATTGTGGACTTCTATTAAGTTGGGGTGAATCTGAGACCTCCAAGTTAAGTGCAGACACTCATTGGGGACTAAATACTTAGTAAAACAGGAAAGTACAAAAATGAATGCAACAGAAATGAGAGACTACCAAAAATCCTTGTTTTTCTGCTGTTGTGGCTGCCAATTAAATATTCCTTGTGTATTTGCAATTATAGATCTCACTTGAGTCTAAAGTTCAACTTAGTAGTGTATCTCTAACCATAAAAATCATATGTTGATAAATAAAAGTAAAGACAGTTTTCCTGCTGAATATACAAGTGGAATAAACATTTCTAGTGACAGAATGCCCTTTGTCTTGGTTTCTAGACTTGCATAGTAGAGCCACATGAAACTGAACTGAACCTGTATCCCATTCCAACAAGCTTCAAATAAAAAGCAACACCGCATCCCCAAAATTACTGAAGAAATTTCACTGTCAAAGATATGAAAGGCATCGTAGTTGTGATCCCTAGATATCCCCATTTAATTTGCTTATATGGCTTTAGCACAACCATGATCAATCATGGCAGATAAATGTGGACTAACTGTATGGTAGCCTGGTTTTGTATTGAAATTGCTCTTCCTACATGTGATACCTTGACTAGAAAAGTTTATCATAGTTACTATCACTGGGAATTTGGGGAAGCATCTATTGGTTTAGCAAATAATAAATAAGTAAATTTTCTATCTCTATTAAAAGGGATTATATAGATTTGTTTTTATATGGCAAACACCAAGGTAGCAGTTCACTTTCATGGAAGTTCTATGTCAACTCTCTTGCTCTCTGTATAATAGTATGTGTAACAGTATTTGGAATCTTGACAATCCACAGAAGATACTAGTAATTTATTATATTGATGACATCAATTTAAAATGATTTGTTGAGTTGGAAGTGTCAAGTTCCCTAGATGCCATCCATGTAAGATACATATGGAACCCCAATACATTTTCAACATTCTTTGGATAAACATGGATAAACTTTTTATCCAATCATCATGTTGGACAGGTTGGGGCAAGTCCTTTAGTGTAAAAAGCATTTCTCTGCATCTTGCATCTCAACCACTAAATAAGTGACCCAGACTCTAGATTTTGCAACACCATTGACTACAATTGGAAAACTACACCAACCTATTGACTGGGTTTCCTGGAAGTCTGACAAAAGAACATAAGGTCCAAAGAAAAAGAGGTCTCTGCCAGAGTTCCGGGATATGATAAATGTTTTCTTCTTGTTGTACTTCACGATATATCATATCCAGGGATATACCAAGATAAATAAGGATGCTAAATGAAATATTTGTCAAGCTCTAATATGGGAGTAGCAATAATTTGTAAGATTTGTGAGAAACAATATACATCCTGTGTCACAGAACTACTCTCTATTTGTTTTTAGAATCTAGGATGCTACCAGGTTCTAGAAGTGAATGACTTCCTAACCAGGATCACAGATAAGTCCTAAAGCTGCTCATTATGAGCTGAGTTTTCTTCATCAAGCATGCGATTAAGTCATGTTTGTGCTGCAGCAATCCTTCATTTAACTTAGACCTAAGCAGGTCCGGAAAGCACAATTACATTAAAAAATTCCCATGACAACTACCTCTGCCACATTGCTGCCCATCTTTAATCACACCTATAGCTTTCTGAAAGCTTTTCTACAGCCATATGACAGAAAATGAAGGAACTTGGGTCTGATTCACAGATGAGTTATCACAACATATTGGCAATAGTCAGATGAATAGTAGAGCCTAATATTAGTCACATTTAGGGATGACTCAGAAATAGAATAGTGAAGGAAAATCTTCACAGTGAGAACTGTGAGGAGTACACTTTTTTTTAATCCACTTTGTATAGATTAGAGGTAGTCTGAGGGTTTTGTATATATATGAATTTCTGGATAATGGATCATTTCAGTGCCATCATCAGAACCTGGAGTAAACAAAAACGGATGATTGACAACAGGTTTCCAGAAAGAAATATGTGATTGACCTATGGAAGTGACATGAACTATGAGGATTTTTCATGTCACAATAATGACTTCCAGAAAGCATCTTTTTCTGTGGAATAAGAAGGTGTCAGGATCACCCATATTTTTAATGTCAGACAACTTCTCTATCAAGCCTCCCAAAATCCCAGGAACAGAGGGACCATGGTGGCAGGCGTAGAAGATATTCATATATCCACTAACTCGGAATTTCCCTCAACGAGGCTGATTTAGTTACTTCCATTGCTAAATGTCTAAAATGATAGCAGAGACAGACATTGGAGATCAAAATGGCACCATTTTTGTGGCCACCTGAAGGCAATCAATTATATTGGATGAATTTCAACTTGGAAGAAGCAATAATTTGTCCTTACTAGAGTTGACATATACTCTAGATAAGGGTTTACCCTCCCTGTTCACAGTATCTATACCAGATCAGAGTCTGTTGCCTTTGAATGCCTATTATATCAACATGGTATCATACAGATATTGCCCAAGACCAATGTATAGCAATGGACCCATCACCACAGGTCTTTCTATGAACCCTATGTCTTGGAAAAGTCAGCCTGATAATACACTGTAATAGAGTGGTGAAACCTCAGCCAAGATTCCAGCTCTGGGAAAATATTATCAGTTTATGGCAGTGTCTGCTTGTATCTGGTATATACCTTAAATCAAAAACCAATGTAAAAATTGTTCACTACAGCTACAACACACACCTCTGGAAGCCAAGGAAATGGGGGAAGAATAGAAATCATCTCTCTCAAAATCAAACCCAGAGATTCATTTTTGAAATCTTCTCTCAATAATATATTCTAGTGGGTTAATTTCTGGTTTCATCAAATCAGAAATAGGAACCATTTTTGTTAGGTGGACACAACAGGATCTTCTACTAAATTGGAAGCTATAATTACCAATTAGAGACCTTGATCTCCTCATACTCCTATAGGACAAGTAGAAGTTATTATATTAGACAGGAAAATCAATCCAAAAAATAGAACTATAATATGGTTATTGAATCAGTGTCATGTATGGTAATGACTATCAAGGTGGAACTAAAACAACCATAACCTAATAAAGACATGGCATCTAACAGATCAGATTCCTTGGGAATGATGATTGTGGTTACTCTATGAAACAAACAAACCAGACTAGTCAAAGTGATAGCTGGTTAATTTATTTAATTTAATTTATTTAATTTAATTTAACCAATTTAATTTAAATTGGCTAATTTATACAATTAGTGATAGCTTCTTTTACTAAGTCGTCTCAGTTTACTTAGAAGTTAGTAAGCTATTACTTACTAATGACAATTGGCCAGCATTTTGGAGGAGACTCTGTGACTGATTAGATTTGTACTTCTCTCAGTGATGAACTAGGGGTGAATTTATTACAGAGGGAAAATGGATAGTATAACCAAGATAAAATAGGAAATAGGGGTGGGTTTATTAACATAGCGGGGAAAATAGATACTATGGAACCAATATTAAATGGGAAGTCATAAAATATCTATGTGGCACAATGAGTAGAATAAATTGGATAAGATTGTATACATCTGTGAGACTTCCTCGATTCCTCTGAATGCCTTCCTCATTCTTCACTGGGAGAGCCCACTTTCATGGGCTCTCAAATTAACTCTTGGACTTGAACAAAATACTACACTATAGGTCAATAAATATGGCTTCTTGATCAGACAGATTTTATGATCATAGAATCTGCGTTCATTACATCCCGCCGTACTTAATCTTGATGAAAGAAGCATAAGAGAAAGGAAACAGGTGAACATATAATTTCTCTCTTAATTCTCTTCCATGAATAATTCTCACATAAGTTAGTCGCATGTGCCTAGCCCAGCAAATATCTACTAAGTCATTTGCCGTTTCTCTCTATGAATTATTGCTGCATACATTTCCTTGCCTCATTTTTGTTTTTCAATCTCATCACTCATGGTATGCGCCCTTCAAAATCAGGCTCAGTATTGTAATCTTTGTAATCTTTGTGGCTTTACTTTAAAAACAAACCACATTGTTTTCTTTCAAGAAGATAAAATAATAGATAAAATGAAACACACCCCAAGCAATCAGTGAAGAATTTTCCAGCATAGATAAAAACTGTTAGGTTAGAAAGGAAGAAACCATAGAACCGGTGTGTGTGTGTTTGTGTGTGTGTGTGTGTGTGTGTTTGTGTGTGTGTGTGTGTGTGTATTTAATTATTTTTGGATGATATTATATATGTGTGTGTGTATATACATATATATTTAATTATCTCTGTTTGCAGATAATATAATCTGGAAATAGAAAATAAAAAAAGAAAATCCTGAACACACCACCAAAACACTGTTATAATTAAGAAACAAATTCAGTAAAATGGCAATATGCAAAATCAATATACAAAAACAAATCAGTTGCATTTCTATACACAAATAATAAACCATCTGAAAAATGAAGAAAACAATCCCATATATAATAGCATTAAAAATATATATAATATTAAGGAATATATTTAAGAAAGTAAGTGGAAGATCTATACATTAAAAACTATAAGACACTGATGAAAGAAATTGAAGAAGATACAAATAAATGGAAACATATCCCATGTTAATATAATAGATCAGAAGAATTAACACTGTAAAAATGCCTGTACTACAAAAATCCATCTATACGTTCAGTGCAATTCTTGTTAAAATTCTAATGGCATTGTTTTTACAGAAATAGGAAAACAATCCTAAAATCTGTATTGAATCACTAAAAACCCTAAAGAGACACAGCAATTTTGAGAAAGGACAAAGCTGGAGGTATCACACTCCCTGATTTCAAACTATATTTCAAATTGTAATAATAAGAACAGCATGCTACTGGCATAAAAACAGACACATATACAAATAGAACAGCATTGAGAGCCCATAAATACATGGCAAACTAAATAAATACAAACTAAACACATGGCAAACCCCACATACATGGCAAACTAATATTTGACAAAGTAATCCATAATATTAATTTATAAAAGTTAGTCTCTTCAATAAATGGTGTTGGGAAAACTAGATATTCACATGCAAAAGAATAAAATTGGACTACTGTCTTACACCACGCACAAGAATTAACTAAAAATCAACTAAGCACTTAAATGTAAGACCTGAAACTGTAAAACTCCTAGAAGAAAACCTAAGGAAAAAGTTGCTTGATGTTGGCCCTGTCAACAATTTTTTGGATATTATACCAAAGGCACAAGCAACAAGGAAAGCAAAAATCAACAAGGAAAATTACACCAAACTAAAAAGCTTCTGCACTGCAAGGGAACTATCAACAAAATGAAAAGGTAACATGTGGAATGGGAGAAATATTTCCAAATCATATATTTGATAAGGGGTTAATATCCAAAATACATAAGGAACTCACATAGCTCAGGAGCAAAAAACCAAATGATCCCTTTAAAAAAATGAGCAGAGGACCTGAATACACATTTTTTCCAAAGACATACAAATAGCCAACAAGTACATGACAAGGTGCTCAACTTCACTTATAATCGGGGAAATGCACATAAAAGCCACAATGGCATATAAACTCGCACTTGTTAGAATGGTATTATGAAAAAGACAAGGGACAACAAATGCTGGTGAAGACGTGGAGAAAGGAGAACACTGGTTCACTGTTGTTGGGGATGTAAATTTGTACAGGCATTATAGGAAACAGTACGGAGGATTCTCAAAAAATTAAAAATTGATTTACCATATGATCTAATTGATATCACACACTTGAAGAGATCTCTGCATTCCCATGTTCCATGCAGCATTATTTACAATGGCCAAAACATGGAAACAGCCTAAGAGTCCACTGATGGATGAGCAAATAAAGACTATGTGGCATGTGTGTGTCTGTGTGTGTGTGTGTGTGTGTATATATATATATACACACATATAAATACACACACACACACACACACACACACACACAATGGCTATTATTCAGCCATAAACTAAAGTAAATCCTGCCATTTGGAACAATGTAGATGAGCCTTGAGGACATTATGCTAAGTGAAAACAAGTCAGACAGAGAAAGACAAATACTACATGATATCACTTACCATGTGGAATCTAACTAAGCCCAATTCATAGAAACAGAGAGTAGAACGGTGGTTGCCACGGGCTGGTAGGTAGGGGAAATGGGGAGATGTTGGTCAAAGTGTACAAGTCCCCAGGTATAAGATGAGTGAGTTCTGGGGATGTAATGTTTAGCATGGTGATTATAGTTAATAATACTGTACTGTATACTTGAAAATTACTGTGAGAGTAGCTTTAATGTTTTTAACATAACAACACCGAAGTGGCAATTATAGGTGATAGATGTGTTAATTAACCTACTGTAGTAAGCATTTCTCAATATATGCAGTGTCAAATCATCACATTGTCCTTAAACTTACATGATGTTAATGTCAATTATATCACAATAAAGTTGGAAAAAATGTAGCCAACCCATAATCAAGCAACATGTCAAAGTAACCTTTCTATTAAAGTATTGTTTTTAAAAAGAGCTCTTATATTAAGGTAGCTTGCTATATGTTTATTAAAATAAAAATATATTTCATGAAAGTTATTGACAAGTTGAAATATTTCCTAGTGTAAAGATTTCATAATATGACAGAAAAAACAAGTGTATTATTTATGAGACTATGTAAATACTATGTAAACATTTTCTCACATTATGGATACACTTTTCTTTTGAAGGCAGAGCAACACTCTAACCATTCCTCAATAAATGATTTAAATTTCAGTTTACTTTATTTCTATAAGGGCTGAAAGGCTGTGTCTGGAGGTAAAATAGTATAGTCACACAATAACTTAGGGGACATTTTTTTCTTGTGCAGGGTTATCATGTTTTTATTTTTATTATTTATTTTATTTTATTTTTATTAGTTTCATGTGTACAAAACACTGTAATAGACATTTACAATTTATACCCCTCACAACGTGATAATGCCTCTCCCCTACTCTACTACCCCTCTGACATCACATACAGCCATTACATTTCCACTGTCTTTATTCCTTATGCTATACTCCCCTTCTCGTGTCCATATATATATATATATATATATATATATATATATATATATAATAATATATATATATATTAAATATGTTAAATTATAGCTGACATTATTATTCAGCTTCAGCTGTACAGTGCAGTGGTCAGGCATCTACACCATCCCTGAAGTGGGCTCCCTAATAAGACAAGTGTCCATCGGATACCCTACAATCTTTACAACATTAATGATTATATGCCCCAAATTGACTTTCATATCCCCATGGCAATCTTGTGGTTACCAATTGTGCTTTCTAATCCCCTCACCTTCTCCCTTATCCTCACCCCCTCCATCTAGCAACCCTCAGTTTTCCTTCTATGTCTCTGAGACTGTCTCTGATTAGTTCATTCATTTATTCTATTCTTTAAATTTTACATATAAGTGAGATCATATGGATTTGTCTTTTTGTCTGACTTATTCCATTTAGCATAATGTTCTCTAGGTCCATCCACATCATAGCAAATGGGAAGATTTTGTTCTTCCTTATGGCTGTGTAAAACTCCATTGAGTAAATGTACCACAGTTTCTTAATCCAGTTGTCTACCTATGGGCGATTTATTTGTTTGCTTGTCTTGGCTATTGTGAATAGTGCCACAATCAACATAGGGGTGCACAGATTGTTTCAAATTAGCATTTTGTAATTCTCTGGATAGATACCCAAGAGTGGAATTGCTGGGTCATAAGGTAGCTCCATTTTCAATTTTTTGAGATACCTCCATATTGTTTTCCATAGTGGCTGCACCAATCTGCAATCCCACCAACAATATGTTATCTTATTTTTAAAGAGTGTAATTTCAGCTTGTTGTTGAACAGATAGGTAGTAGGTAGTGATGATAGATGGTAGATAGCTAGCTAGCTAGATGGATATAGAGGAGATAGATAGATAGATAGATAGATAGATAGATAGATAGATAGATGAGAGAGAGAGAGAGAGAGAGAGAGAGAGAGAGAGAGAGAGAGAGAGAGAGAGAGAGATAACATGAAATAGAAAGGGACAAAGGGAAAAAGGAAAAGAATGGAGAGGTGGAGAAGGGGTAAAGGAAAGGGGGGAGGGAGGGAAAGAGGAAAGAAAGAGGAAGGGAGAAGGAAGAGAGGAAAGGCAGTGGGGAAGGGAGGAAAGAGAAAGGAAAGGAAGGGAAGGAAAGGACTTATTGATCACTTCCAGATGAGTGTCCTAATTATGGATATTCACAGTCTAAGTATGTAATTTCATATTTACAAAATGGAATATCTTTTGCTTCAATGTTTCACACTGGTGAATTCCAAAGAAAAAAATCCAAAGAAAAATGCAAAGAAATGTAGGAGTTTAAAGCTTACATTTTTAATATAATAGGCATATTAATGATATAGAACTTTTGCTTCCACGAGCACTGTTAACATCCAGCCAATAGAACATCATTCACTGATTTGTTGAATGTCCAGAACATCAATGATTCATATCTCCCACTTCAAAACTGTCTATTTAGTACTTATTTAGCAGTCCTGAATGGTCCTAAGACTCTGAACTGTGCGTAAATACTTGGAAATCTCGTAGGTGTGTGTTTGGAGGATAATGGCATGCAACATTTTACTCCTGACAAAGAGGAGATTGAACAGTCATCTGGAAATTCCCCAGTGAGTTCAGGGAGTGTAGGAATATTGTCTTCATTACACATATATTTAATCACAGTCTATTTTATGACAAGGAAGGAAAAACTCTCTCCGAAGCACGCAGAAGTGAGTCAGAAAAGAAAGTGATGCGAACGTGTTCTCTGGAGTAGACTAGAAGCTCTACCCCTGAAAACATACGCTCAACAAGCTCAGGTTTCTCATATTTAAAAAGGGAGTCCCAGAGTCCTGCCTCACAGGTTTGTTTTCTTGGCAGGATGAGATTATCTGTGTAAAGCTTTAGAAAGAGTCCAGTCGCAGACTACGCATTCAATAAATGCAGGCTATGATATATTAACAGTGGTACAGCACGGTTGATGATAATGGAGTTTATATTTCTGGTGCATTTTATAGTAGATTCTGAACCATGAGTATATTTCAAAAGAAGTTCCATTATTTTCTCAAGGGTAACCATGGAGTAACCCTTTTCCCCATGTAAGGGTAGAGAGGCAGTCTCCAAGGTAACTAAATCCCAAACCATATCAGAGTTTAGCAACAGAAATCTATGCTTTAAATTTCACTAAATAGTAGAAAGGTCATCGGTAACACTTGGCAGCTCAGTAGCTATATGCTCTGTATAGGCAAACCTCTATTCACTCAATCTCAAGGTTAATAACCAGTTACTACTGATTTCATACTGAGAACAATGCTACTCAATTTAAGTAAAATTCAAGTCCTTCAGCATTATTCTACATTTATATTTGGAAGTTTTTTGTGCCTTAAATATCCAGCTCACTTCATTTTGCTTTCATCCTTTTATGAATAACCCTAAATTGATGATTATAAAATAGTGCACTATGCAGTAATATTTGATACCATTTACTACTATGTTAAGTCATAGGTTACTTAGAATTATGTTTAAAGTATTCAGAATATAATTTCCAGTTGGGTGAAACAATTGGATTTGATGTTTCTTTTACCTTAATTATAACATATTCAACTGAGGTGAATGCATAGTTCTGTATATTAAGAATACAAAAATAAGTCTTTTTCCATCTTCTTTTTTATAATCTCTGAAATAAAGCTTTAATGCCAACATGTGGTTTCCATAGCTCCATCATGGGTCTGGGGCTATACAGGCTCATAGTATTTTGTAATGCAAAATCCATTTTGGGTCTTAGTCTAGAAGTTTCAAATCTACTCTACCCAATGCTTTCTACATAACTGCTAAATTAGTCATACACTGAATATATATATATATATATATATATATATATATATATATATATATATATATATATATAGCCCAGCACGACAAGAGCAGTGGAAAGCGAGAAGGGTGGCACAAGGTTAAGTAGACAAGAGTAGAGTGCAAGCAGAGGCAAGGGACTCAAGCCTCAAGGACTCACCCCGAATCGGGCCAATGCATGACTTTTATTAGTAATTATACAAGGAAATAAAGTTTGATTTTTCCATGGCCCATGAGTTATGTGCCTGACTGGTTGTTCTTCCCGAAAGTCCCCATTGTGCTCCAACACGTACTGTGCCTTCACACACATGCATAACCCCAAGGGATGGAATCACTGTACTGAAACCATCAGACAAGAGAGCCTGACCGATATTATTCCATCAGTTCCCAGCTTTCCAGGACACTCCTGCATGGAAGCTTTACAGACATCATTCCATTGGGTCTCAGCTTTCCGACACACTTCTTTGTGATGTCATGGGGAAGGCGTGGGGAACAGATGGTTTGGCAGCTGTAAGGCAACATATATATATATATATATATATATATATATATATATATATATATATATATACATATATACACATACATACATACACATATATGTATAGACACATGTATATATAGACACATATATATGTATATATATACATATATATGTATATACATATATATATATTCCAATTTCAAAGTAATTTCTTATTTTCCAACTACTTTTTAACAATAAACTGCATCCTTCATCTCAATAATTGCCCAAGCATATTTTCTGCTAGCAACCAACATACGGGGAATACAGCAATGTCCTGAAAGCAAGTGAGTCATTCTTTGGGTTTATAATACAAAATTCTGATTATAGACTTAATGTTACTCAAGCAGGAAGTTATGTGACATAACTTAAAATATATATTATTGGCAAGAGGTATTTTTGACATAGATTCAAATATCAGCTTTGAAAGACTGAGAAAACTGAATTTTTATCTTCCACAGCATCTATAGGCATGCATTGAGTAAAACATATAATTCCTTAAAATTATCTTCATAAAATATTCAGTAAAACTAATGGAGAAAAAAGAGCAATGCTTTGACCTTTCATAAGATATAAAGGTTGCTATAATGAATCAACTAAGCTATCAGTTTGGTCTTTGACTATAAAACTCAAAAACAAAACTAACAAAAAAAGACTCCATTGTGGCTTTAATTATAGTATCAGCGGCAATCAGAATGTGAAGTTATATGAAAATTTTTCTATTGTCGTGATTGACAGAAAAATTGATAGATACGTAAACAGATAGGTAGAGACTGTGAAATTTATAAAGCCATTGTTAATTGCTCATATTGTTGCAGCAGTGCCCTTTCTTTAAATTTGTAAACAATATATTTTATCGCAAAGAAATAATGGAGTAAATGTTCCACTTGATTTTAATAAAGTTTGCATGATTGATCAAAATATCCTTCATATTTAGTCCATGATTGTTCAAGGAGTCCATCTTTTTCATTAAACAAGAATGCATCCTGGAGAAAAGGTCATATTGTATCTTTTATCTTCACTTACTTGGTACACCATAAAGAGATACAGCTAGCTCTTGGACCGATGAAGATCCTGACAGGCAATGATGGCTAGAGAATAGGGTGCATCTGGACAACTAATCAGATCTAAGTGATGAAGAGTATATAATCTTGCTTATTTTTAAATATAATTTAGTCCTCAGATAAATATTACCATCATTTACTAGTACTTTAGGCCAGATTTTTAATATGTATAATCCCAAATATGTGTTATTTACCTTTAATTTGGGTGGCATATATTTAATATTAAATGTATACATACGCAAACCCACAAAAACACCACACAGATATATTCATACATAATGCATACACAAGCTATATGTAAAACATATATAAGAAACATATGAAAACATATATATATTTATAAAACTGCCAAAATTATATACATATATATACATATGTTTGTACATATGTATACACACATATATATCTGTGTACCCTGATTTTTTTCACTTTGCAGTTATTTTTGTTCCTGCTTATCATTATATATTTTATAAAACTATTATCATGTGGCATAGATCCTCCTAAATTATTGTATTAATATTCAATTGGATTTTTCACAATTTCAAGTAAGGCTCTTATAGGAATAATGCTAAATATGTCTTCATGAAGTTTTGAAGTCAAATTTTGAAATAACAATTAATTTGGTGAAAAAACATTAACTATTCTTCATGCTTATTATTAAATTAATTTTAGGGGTTTTATGTTTTTATTGAATGGATTATATCCATAATAGGTTCTTAACTGGTCATGGCAATGTTCAAAAAGCTCTTGATATGGCAACGAGAAACTCACTGGACTCACTTCCAAGTAAGTATAACTGCATTCCTCTCCCTGGATTGATCATACTAAGTTTTACAGAGAAAGATACCATCAAACATTTATAAAATAACATTTTGGCATCTCTTTACTTACAAACTCTATTTCTATTCCTGTTACGACCATGGCTTGAATGTTCAAACAAAGTTTAAGGAAAGCCTAGTAATCACTGATCACACTCTCCTTTGTTCTTTGCTCTAATAAGCAGACCTCTGCTTCTCTATTGCAGACGCTGAATATCAGCTGGAATTTTACACTCTCCACCATGCCAAAGGTACCAACATTAACAAGATTTTTGTTTATATATATGTAGTAACTATGGGGAAAAAATTGCCATAGACTAAATGGCAGATTTTACTTTACTACTGAATCTGTTATATACACCAATGTTGAACCGTAGTTGCATTCCTAAAATATATTTACTTGATAATGGGCTATAACTTCATTGAAATATTGAATCTGATTGTTTTTCTGAAATTAGTTTTAACAGTGGGATTTGGCAAAAACTGTCTTTATATGTATCATTTGCATCCAAGTTATAGTCGGTTCTTAAAGTAAAATGGGAGGTTGCCTGGTTGTGCAGACGTATATAACACGAATGATTTGATTCTTGTGGGAAATGTCATAACAACATATGTACCACATTGCATTTCTAGATTCTCTGATCTAGAAGTTCTGATATAGAAATACATCTGTACCCAAGGGTTTTGAGTAAGAGACTGTGATTACATACTCTCCTGAGCTCCTTTATTCTTGAATCCTTTTCCTCTTTCTGTGTCTCCCCTGCCTCCTTTCCTCCTTCGTTCTTCTTTTACTTTATTTCTTTCTTGATTATAGTTGCCAACGGTTTAGTTTGTGTTTATTTTGTATATTTTTAGATACGTTTAACAAACTCCTGCTTTCTAATTCATTTGATTTACTATTACTTTTGCATGCTATGTAACATTTTCCCCCATGGGGTTGTTTTATCAATTCTTTTCAAACTTTTAAAATGAATTTTGATATGTTTTGTCAAAATGCGGCACAATATTCTGGCACTGTTTTAAATTCCTGGTCTGAATTCTATTCACCATACTCTATTTGCATATCTAATTTATTACATCACATTAATTTTTGAAACCTTAAAAGTTAGAGTAAGTAATTTGGAATGGAAAGAGATGTAAATGGAAAAACAAGTGTATAGTAATAATTTTACACATATATTGAGCATTTGTAGAAAAATATGTTCATTCTATTTCAACATCATTTTATATTTCAGCACAACTCCCAATAAAGTACAATTAGTACCCTCACTTTATAATGCAAAGTACTTATTTTGTATGGAGTTGTATTGAAAACCTCTTCTTCAGAATTTAGAAACTACATGTGGAACAGATCCAATTCTATCTTTGTACTCCAATGAAAGCATTTCCTATATTCTCTCAACTATTTAAGAATTAAAATCGAGCCTCTGCTATTATGAAACCCCTCTAGGAATTAATTTGATTAACGTGCATTTTAAGTTTGTTTATGAAAGTCTATATGTGACTAAAATTATAAAATCTAAATATTTTATTAATATTTACTAAACTTGGAAATTAAGCAAAGTAATAAAAAAAATAATTCCTTAAGGAGTCATAACAGGGCAAAGATCTCTAACAAACATATATTTACTTCAAGTTTCATTAAATAAAATCTAGCTTAACGATATTTCTTAAAATATGAGCTTACTTAAAATAGAAAATATTTAAATATAATGTTTTAAGCAAAATAATTCCTTCATAGACACAGCTTAACAATCATTGCCTTTTATCTTTCAGTATGTTTTGGAAATACTTGCCTCAGCAAATTTCTAAAAAGAATTTATGTTGTCATGTGTTAATTTGACACTGAATCTCAAGTGTACTGACTGAATAAATATGGTTTTACTTATATGTAGATATTAAACAGGTAAACAGCAAATTTCTGAGCTTTTAATTTTAGATGTAGCAATGGAAATAGAGGATGTTTGACAGTGATGAAACTAAACAGTTTACAAAAATAATAAATACAATAATATAATTAAAAGAATAACAAATAATAATGTTATGCTTCAGGCCCAGTTTTCATTTTGTGTGTATGGGTTTGTTACCTTGTGTCAAATGCCAGGAAGTTTCCTAGTAGTATTTCCATGATATAGTCAAAAAAGAATTTTATAGAAGGGCATATCCAAATCCTTGTAGATAGAAGACATTTTGAGGAATGTATAGACACTGAAAGTAAGAGAATTTCTTCTGTTTTATGAAATAGGTAGATAATAAACACAGGGATAATAAAATGTGTATATTTGCAATAGAAAGCCTTGATCTTCAGAGTTTGAAATTGGAGCAAATTCAAATAAAGAAGTTGAGAATTCGGCAAAATCAATGTATCAACTTGGAATAACTCATATCATAGGCAAGATTTCATTAAGAAAAAATAGGGGCCATACTTGCCTATTGATCAGCAAGGGACATAAACTACATGATGAAGAACCATGAAATGTGCTGAACCAGAGAGTCTGTACTGTACATGAACCACAATACTCAAAGGTTCATAGAGTTTCAGAAAGCTATAACATGAAAATGTAAGCCCATTGTTCATTGTTTTCTCCTCAGTATCTAGAGTGTTATTTGGTACATAGTAACTTAATAAATATTTAATGAATGGATCAATAAAAAAACAAATTCTAGCTATACTTACATTCACTGAGACTTCAGGAGATTATATGGATAAATGACAGATAGAGATAGGGGCAGGAAGAGAGACTGTGCTATAGGACAAGATAATGTAGTCATTAATGTTACAAACGTCTCAGATCATATGAAGTCCTTTCTAAAGTTCCATATTAAAGAAAAATCTTCAGATAGAGTTAAGAAAACTTATGGGAATTGAATCGTAGATCAAACAACATGTTCAGAGTCAAACTGTAAGTAACATTAATACTGAATTGTGCCTGTATAGGTATTATTCCAATTTAGGCCGCATTCCAGGATCATATGTTCTGGAATCATAATTCTAGGCAAGAGTTAATATAGAATAGGCAATGTTTGTTGATCCTACTCATCATAAACTAATATTAGTGAACTTTATTTAAAGTATTCTGTGGAAAATAAAATTCAAAATGAGAATTTTTACATTTGTATGGTCTATAGACAAGTGATAGAAATGTTATAATAGTAGTTTATATCAGTGAGTGGCCAGTGTGCCCTCCCCAAATGATAAAAAGTAACAAATGAACAAAAATTATCTGTTTTTATTGCCACAAGATGGTAAATACAGGAAATTATATAGCTGTGGCTTTGTCAATGTATTGATAATTATGTCAATCTTTGTCATTTATTTTGAAGTTGTATGATTAGGCAAATATAGATTACAGATTTTATAGTGATAAAGTACTCCTTTTATCAGGTCATGATCTATTTCATTCCTACTAATGTTTGACTTTAGGTTTGATTTTTCTAATGAAAATATTACCAATTTTTTTTTTAAGTATTTGCTGTGTACATCATTTTTTAACTTTTTATTTTGAGAAACTTACCTATAGAATTACAGGATAGTGTTACCTATCAGAGAGAAAAATTGCAAAGGAAAACTTCTGGGTTTTAATCATATTCTATTCCTTCACCTGAGTGCTGTTTATGTGTGTTCACCGTGTGAAAATTCATTGAGCTGCACATTGACAATTTATGTACCTTCATCAATTTTCCAAAAACAAAAAATAAGTGTGAATCATTTCTTCTAATGTGTATTTGCCAATGCATCAAGTAACATGGCTGCTTTCCATGTTATCAAACAGTTGTCCAATTGCTTCTTAGCAGTGAGCTTTAGGTTTGAAGACACAGATGGCTTTGAGTTCAAGTCCCGAGAAAATAGCTATCATTTACCTTCTCTTTCTGCCTTAATTGTAATATCTCAGTGCCTTGGTCTAGAGTCCATTTAAAAAGTCTCCACTCTAGAGTTTAGTAACACACATCTAGAAAAACTGTAGTATTGATGTTCTGTGGCTTCTCTAATGAACTTTATCACTTGCTGAATTGCCTTTAAGATGAGATGGTGTGAGTTTAATTGCTGAAGTACTCCTAATTAGGTATCTGTAACAAAACAAAAACTGCTGTTCAATCCAAGCATACCTAGTCCCCTCACAGGTTATAGACAAGGGATTATTCCTAAATGATTATTTATGGAGCCCTTTCTCATCTAGAAATTGTTAAGAGAAAATTTGATTATCTTATTAATTTATGTAACGCATGAAATTGTATAGAACCCATTATCTTTCTAATTATGTCATGTTGCCCCAGGAAGAGACACTGCACGCTACTTACAGTGCAACAGACATGACAACAAGCAGTTTACGTATATAATTTAGTGGTAACAAGTCTATGGATTAATATTATTACTAGCCTCATGGAACAGGAGAGGACTAAGTCACAGATACATTAGGTAACTTGCCCTAAGAATCAATGATGTCACCTCTCTTTTTTTCCATGCTGGTATCAGCTTTACCCACCTATAATCTGATCCAACTAGCAGTTAGTTCTTTTGAGGCTGCCCTTTTATTCAAGAATGCCAAAGACAAGATAAAAAAAAAAAAAAAGTGAGTTTCAACCAAATTCACACAGTTTAAGGTAGGGCATCAAAAAAGTAATTTAAGTACTCAAAGTTTCTACAATCTACAAATCAAATTGGAGGTGATTGTATATGACAAATGACAAACCACAGTTTTTCAGTTCTTGTTCACACTTCCTCATGCACAATGTTATGAACTTTGTAAAAGCTATTGTTCCAGATATACCTGGAAGATCTCATAAACTTTTCGCAAAGGTTCAAACATAATTTTTTTCCACTAGGCTGTAAATGCTAATTATACAAAGACCAAATGTACGGGGGAGTGGGGCATTCTCCCAGGTGCTGGGATTTTCAAAATAAAGAAACAGACCAGGATGCTGCAGAAAGTAATGATAATAATAATCATCATCATCATAATAATAGCAACAACAACACAATAGCAATAGTGAGGAGGAGGAGGAGCAGCAAAAGGGGGAGGAAGAAATTCTCCCTCTGTGTTTAGCCCTCTGATACACCTTCTACAGTCTTCATCATCTCACTGCACTTTATAATAACATTGCTGGTGGAGAACTATTTATACCACTGTTAGGATCCAGAATGAGAGGCTTGGGGAAATTTACTGACTTGTTCAAGATTCCACATGCAGTCAACTGCAGACCTGACATTTGAATTGACACTTGTTTAGTACCAGAATCCATTTACTTAGAACACTTTATTTTGTGTCATACATACTGGAGAGGTTCGCAAAGCAGAACTGTCTGTGTGCTAATATTTAGTGTTAGAATAACTTTTTTGTATATGAAGTACTACTAATTACTATTCACCTAAAGCTATGTTTTAGAACTTTATTGTAGTTTCAGGGAAACAATTAAGGACTCGTTACTTTTAACACAGACAGTTGATGGCTTCCCAGTATTGGTCTGCCCTTCATTATCATAATATTAAAACTCCTGATTTTAGGCTGGACCATTACTATCCTATTTGAGTTCTCTGAAAAGCCGATGACAAGATGAATTTTCCATGCAAAAGATTTATTGGAGGATATTCCCATGAAAGATAAAGAGGAGAGGAAACATGAGTAGGCAGAGAGAGCCTTGAGATGGAGATTCAGGTCTGCCATCCATAAAAAGAGAAAGGACGGAAGGAGGACTGAGTAGGATGAACTTCAGACTGCAGTGCAGCTCTAAAAACCATTTACCCAGTGTAACAGAGAACCCCAGATCAGAGGCTGTCTGTTAGAGAAGTCCTATGTTGGACAGTAATGGCCTGGTTCCAGGACACCCTCAATGCTGTCAGTAGCTGGAAACAGCCTGGGGAGAGCACAGCCTCAATTTAAACACTGTGGTGGCTCCCAAATATGTGGCTGGTGGACACCATCAGCTAACTACATCACTCTTTTGAAGGGAAATTCAAGTGGTACCGTCTCAAGGCTGGTACAACTACCAATCATCTGTGAATCTAAGTCTGCCCAGGTAGCTAAGATTTAATTAATGGAATATGAACTGAAGTGATGGGTGCAATGCTTGTCCTTACCCTTTAACCCCGTCCTTCATCCTCAGCTTGCACCATGTTCACAGTAGCAAGTTATCTTCAATGATGCAAAGGACAGTAGATCAAAAAAATGGGAGGAGCCACTGTCCCAGGACAACTGAGAAAATTCATCACACCAGCCCATTAAAGAAGAAAAAGAAACTGCTATACCCATTAAACAAATGTCATTATAGGGCTCTACGACACACCGCTGAATTTTAATCTACCTAATACAGTCATATTTGGAGATGAAATAGAAAAAATTGCTGAGGCAGCAACACTCTGGGTAAATTAGATAAAGGATGTTTTAAAATAAGTCTCTAAGAAAACACTGTGATGGTGCAAACATGTTTTAACATTGGCCCAGACACTGCTGTTTTGATGGGAAAATAAAGTTAAATACGTTGTCAAGATAAAACCAATAGGATTCGCTGACATGATGAGAGAAAAGGAAAACTAATGAAGAGTTCAAGATCTTGAAATTGTTGATTGGGTGAGTGATGATACCATTAAACAAAACA
This sequence comes from Rhinolophus sinicus, assembly GCF_057876585.1. Lineage (NCBI taxonomy): Eukaryota > Metazoa > Chordata > Mammalia > Chiroptera > Rhinolophidae > Rhinolophus > Rhinolophus sinicus. The sequence goes on from NC_142503.1 coordinate 19,510,698, forward strand.
GGAAGCATGAAGATGGATCGGGACTACTGGGAGGAAGGTGATGAGTTTAGTTTTTGTTGAATTAGATTGAACTGCTGATGAAACATTTAAACTCGGTTGCCCCATGTAAGTCGAAGATTGAGTCTGTTCAGCAAGTGAAACAGATTCTTTATGAGCATAATATCTTTCCTGTAAAATTTTCTAAACCCATTAGAGAAAGTTATATATGTAAAATAAAGTCATAATGCAGTATTCAGGATTCCCATTTGTAATGGATAATTTTTTTTGTTTTATTTTGTTTTTCATTTGCCACATATGGAAAATATCTTTGTGTAATAAAATGATACTTCTTTGTTGTTTTATACATTTTCTAGTTTAACCATTATAAACCAAGTATCATAGTGACTCATGCACTCTTTTCATATAGTATCTATACCCATAGATAACTAAATCCTTTACACCTCACCCTCATCTACTCACTCGTCAAGAATATAGAAAAAATTGGTACGTTAGACATAAATTCCATGTTCTTCCCTCTTGAATCTTACCTTTGACATAGACTATTAAGAAACTTCCTAAATTAAAAAATATATGTATATAAAAATTCAGATTAATTTGCATCAAAAGTTATAAAAACTTTGATTCAAGTCAATTTGTATTTTAACTTATAAAATAGTATTCAAATATTTTTTTAACATTCTAATTTTATACTACAGGATTATATAAAGGTAAACCTCACAATAACTTTTATTTATATTTATGGATTTGAACATTTTGCTGGTTAAAACCCAGAAACTGAGCATCTATCTTTAGTATTCAACCTCCTTTATTTCCTTTTTTATTACTATTTTTTAATCTTTGGTCTTCACAATGTTGTGATTGTTTTTTACCCCAGGTGGGGATAAATAGGTGTGGATCCAGCCAATTCTTTGGGGTGATTGATCTCTGGATTTCCTGACAGCTCACAACGTATCTAGAAATTACGCCATTCAGCATGGAAATTGCATTATCTCAAATTGCCTGGAATGATAACAATTTATCAAACTTGCTGCAAAAAGTTCATCTTCACCTTAAAGTGATCACTTTCCTCCATGTTAAGCTGCTTTATCTAATAGAATGAGTCCAGAAGGCCTTCATCTACTATCTTTTCTCCCTCCTTTCAATTTTATTCTCTTTGGTCATTAAGCACCTAAAAGAAGACGACAGAAAATTTTTCCTGCTTGCACTGTTTATTTTACTCTCTGTCAGTGCAACAGAGATCCAGAGTGTATAATTTGATACAAAAGCATAAGACAAGTTTAGCAATAGGATTTCAGAGTGCCTCAACCAAAAGTATACCTGCTTTATACAATTGAGTTTTCTAAGACACATTTAATTATGAAAGTAATGCTATAAATATTAAAATACTACAAATCAGAGAGGTTAGTTGCCAATCTTATATTATCCTGCTGAATATTTAATAACAACAACATTATATATTTTCCAGATCTAGGAAAAGGAGAAAAAACAAAATTACAAATTACTAACATGATTTGTCAGTATGGACTGATTCTTGCTTCTCAAGGATAATTAATTTACTTTTCCTAATGCAATTGACATCACAGATATTTCTGATGTTATGCAAAATGTTTCACATTACATATTGGGACATTCAGAGATGGGAAAGACATGGGCAAGGCTATGGAAAACCATGACCTGAAAAAGAAAGGTTACAATTTATCATGAACCTCCCTTTCCAGATCAAGGAATCATTGTCATATGACAAATGGCCCAGAGTATGTTTCCATAGGCAGAGTATGAGTGGTTAATTTTAGGTGTCAACTTGACTCAGCTAAAGGGATGCCCCAAGAGCTGGTATAACACTGTGTCTGAGTGTTTCTGTGAAGGTGATTCTGGAAGAGATTAGCATTTAAATCAGTACACTGAGTAAAGAAGATCACCTTGAATAATTCAGGTGGACTCCAATCTGTTGAGTGACTAAACAGAACAACAAGGAAGATAAAAGAAGAATTTGCTCTTTTTGTTTGAGACAGGACACCATCTTCTCCTGCCTTCAGACAACGGCACTCCTGGTCCTTGGGCCTTCGGACTTACACCATCAGCACTCCCCACAATCCCCAGCCTTAGAATTCAGACCGAGACTTTTACACTGGCTCCCCTGGATCTCAGGCCTTTGGATAGTGACTAATTTACACCACTAGCGCTCCTGGTTCTCCAGGTTGCAGACAGCACATCATGAGATTCAGCCTCCTTAATCACATGAGCCAATTCCTGTAATAAATCCCCTTTTACGTATCTACATGTATACTGTTGGTTCTGTTTCTCTAGAGAACCCTGACTAATACTGACGGTTTTTGAAAGGTATCTTTAAACAGATGTGCTAAAGTAACTCAAGAGCTTTCTGACATCGAAAAGCTGTGAAAAGGAGAGGATGGTGGCAAAAGCTATTGAGAAAGACATATAATATTACAGTGAAAATTGGAACGTGTACAATCAGAAGAAACAATTAAAAAGCTACAAGTCCTTGAGGGGAGAGAGATTTGAATATGTGCTGGAGACTGCACATAAGACTGATTTTTCATGTTTTAAACAGTATAGTATTAATATTTTAATTACAAATTATGTGAATTCATTACTTTCACTTAAAATAGTTTTTTATAAATTCACTTATCAAATATATATTTTTATTGCTATGTTTTTAAAAAAGGGAAATTATAGATAAAATATATAATCAGTATTACCTAAAGGACCCATAAGAAAATACAATCTTTTTCATATTTGATATTGGCATATCTAGCTTAAGATAAATTGTGGCTGTTTATAAACATACAGTAACGCACACAAGTTAAACATCACTATGTTTACAATGATCTTCTCATAACACTATTTTTCTTCCATGATGTCAAAGATCAGTTTATTATTTGGATATATATTTATATTTATATATAATTTAAATAAATAAACACACACACACACACACACAGTACCAAAAAAAATGTATACACATTTTAGGAAAGGAGAAAAACTGTATTAAAATTGTAATACTCAATATACACAGATAACAAAAGATGAATACAAGTCAGATTTGACTTCTGCAGTTACACAAAGTGCGCAAAGTGGTTACCATCAGTGTAATTTTAATACAGTTTTTGTCCTTTCTTAAACTGCGTATACATTTTTTGGCAATATATATGCATATATATATATATATATATATATATGTATATGTATATATACATATATATATATATATATGCATATATATTGATCTACAATAGTACAAGAACTATTTTTAGATAATAAAGAAATAATGAAGTTTCACACAGCACAAAATATTGCTAGAGTCCATATCACAACAGTCAATAATTAAGATGCATATCTAATTAAACTATAAAATATAGTATAGTTATCTCCATAACATCAAATTGATTGAATTGAAATTAAACTGCCTGATTTTCTATTTGTCTTTCTAAATTGGGTTTAAACCCAGACCTCCTCAAGGGTCTTGGGAGGCAATTAGGTGGAGGACGGCTTGCTTCCCTTGGTGCAATTCAGCGTCATTCAGTGTCACTAGATTTTTTTCTTTTTTGTCTACCTGCCAGTTGGACTTGGAAGCATGCTGTTCCACATCAGATGGAAGTTTTAATGTTTAGTCAGCTTGTGACAGTGGATGGATCTAGCAAAAGCATTCCCTCTGAGGTATATTTAATGTGAGAAAAGAGGTGGTTTTAAGGATTGTAATTGCTGTAGGTGAGGGAGATAAAAGTCAATTTCCAGAGTTAAATCAAACTGAGTTGAATAGTGGGCTGAGACACTCATACTGAAATGTATTTGCACTTTTCCAATTTTGTTTGTGTTTGTAAACTTTACTTATAATCTTCCTCTATTATACATGCACTTTTATCTATCATTTTCCTTCCAAGGAATATAGAATGCCATGTCATCATTCATCAAAATAGGCTTGGAAGACATAAAAAGTTACTGCCATTCTCCTTTTGCAGATAAAAAAGAAAATTGAAGGGAAGGCTAAGTGATTTTTTTTCCTCCTAGATCTCACCAAGAACTCATTGATAAAATCAAGAAAGGTTTCAAGGTCTCTTAAGACCCATATCCACAAGTGTGAGATAAAACTGTGGGATAACAACATAAAGAGAATTCAAATTAAGCTGTCAATGATGTCCAAATTTTTCTTGCTCCTCTTCCAGGAACAAACAAACAAACAAAAAATAAACTATTTATCAAAATGTGCCCTTTTGTGTTTATACGGATACTTTTTGAAACTGCAAAAGCTAAAAATAAGTACATATTTATCTATGATTTCTGTATAACCACATTTTAAATTGCTTATTCTCAAATGTACTATTTTCCCCTGTAAATTTCCATTCTAATTTCTCTTCTGGAATATTCACTATACTGTGTTCATGTAATTTTAATATTTTTCTGATTATGTAATAATTACAGGGGAATTTCACTATATTGGGAAGTGTAGAAAGGCTCAATATGTGAACTTACATTTTACAAATAGATATTGTTACCTTTGAAGCGAACCAGCTTTTTTTAAGTATGTGTATTTTTTTACAAAACAAAGTTATTGGACTTCTGGTTTCAGATGAGAGATGTGGAGTTGGAATGAGTGTTGCTCCCACCCTTATAAGAAGGAAAGCACTGGGCAAACTGCAAATTATCTTTTCTTAAAGCCATGAGAAAACGGACATCACAGTACAATCAACTAACCCTAAATCTGAATGGAAACAGGAATTTGCTGGGACAAACAAAATCCCAACATTTGTTTTCTTGGGCCAAATACTGTGGAATGACATATAAGCCAGTAAAATAATAAAACAATAATGTTTAACAAATTGCTAAAGACAGAGTGTTTAATAGTGTAATAGTGTGATGAGAGAATTCTGCCGATATGTGGGGGTTTCAATCTCTTACAAGTTTTTCCTCCCACAATTACCACCAAGTGCACAAGAAAAATGGGGATATTACTTAACCAGAAAGAGTAAAGTTTAGTCAAAACTTGGATCTCTACAAAGAAATGATGAGCTTTAGAAATAGAATCAGTAATGATAAAAATTAATCTTTTAATGTTAATTGTTCTAACATAAAACTGACTTTTGCAGGAAAAGTCATAACATGTATTATGTTTATAGCATTTGAAAAGCGAAAGGTTTGACTGTAGTGGCAACAAGAAAGGGAGGGATGAAATAAGAGTATAATATTATAAGTCTCTTACACTATAAGCGAATCTATGTATTATTATTTAAATGTGGATTTTGATTATTTCAAAATGTATGTCGCAAATCCAGGATAATCATTTAAAAACTTGGGGGGGGGGGGGAAGATGAACATATTGCCAAGGTAAAGAAAGTCACTGCATGATGATCAATTCTCTAGAACATATCAATTCTAATTATGTATGTAGTATATAATAGAACTTCAAAATACGTGAGATAAAAACAATAGATATGAAAGAAGAAAGATAAATCCACAATTATAATTAAAGATGTCAACATTCCTCCCTTAGTAATTGACAGATGAATTAGGAAGAAAATCTGTTCAGATATAGATGACCTGAAACAATATCAACCAATCTGATCTAATTGACATTTGTTGAACACTCCACCCAACAATAATAGAATATACATTCCTCTTCAGTGAACATGGAGCATTAACCAAGAAAGATCACATTTTGGGCTACGAACTTTAACAAATTTAAAATAATGCAAAGCATATAATGTGGATTCTTAAAACATAATAAAATTAAACCTCAAAACTCTAATAGAAAGTAATCTGGTAAATTCCCAAAAGTTTGAAAATTAAAAAAAAAAAAAAATCCTTCTAAATAATCTATAGATCAAAAAAGAAGTCTAACGGGAAATTTTAACTTTGAATTAAAAAAAATTTAAATACAACATATCAAAATTAGTGGGGTACAGGTAAAGCAGTGACTAAAAACAAAATATAGCATTAAATTCTTATATTAGAAAAGAAAATATAAAATCTGTAACAAATGTTTCTTGTGTTACCAAGAGAGTTGAGGTAGAAAAAAAAAAAATTACCTTAAACACGAAGGAAACAAAAGCAAAGAAATAATGAAGATTAGAACAGAAATCAGTAAAATTAAAAACAGAAAAACCAATGAAAACCGAAGCTAGTCCTTTGAAAAGACCGATACTGTTAATACATTTCTAGCCAGTTTGACCCTGAATAAACATATAGTTGACATTCTATTTATAATGAAAGACTGATTCCTTTTTCCCAAAAAGAGGGAACAGAGCAAGAATGTCCCTACTTAGGATTCCTATTCAACATGAAAAAGGTAGAGCTAGCCAGTGAAACAGGAAAGAAAATTCAATCCATACAGATTGAAAAGAAAGAAGTAAAACTTAATCTTAACAAATTATAAAGACATTGCTAGAATTAATGAGTTGACGATAATGGGATTCAAGTTTAATATACAAATGTCAATCATATCTCTACATATCAGCAGTATACAATTGAAATTCAAAATAAAAAAAAAATTCAGTCTATAGAAAGATCTGTACATAAATGTTTACAGCAGCTTCACTCATAATTGCCAAAACTTGGAAGCAACCAAAATGTACTTTACTAGGTGAATGAATAAATAAACTATGGTATATTCATACAATGGAATATTAATCATTGCTCAAAAGAAATGAGCTACCAAACATGAAAAGATGTGGAATGCATATTACTAAGAAAAAGAAGATAATTTGCAAAGGCTACATACTCTATAATCCCAAATATATGACATTTTGGAAAAGGCAAAACTATGGAGACAGTAAAAAGATCAGTGGTTGCAAGGGGTTCACAAACACACAGATACATACAGCAACAACAATGAATTTAAAACAGCACTCCAAAAATAGAATACTTAGATGTAAGTCTACCAAAATATGCACAGAATCTATATGTTCATAACTACAAAACACTAATGCAAGAAATCAATAAAACCTAAGTAACTGGATTGGAAGACTCAATATTGTTAAGAAATCTACTGTCTGCAATTGTATCTATAGATATCATGTAATCTAAATCCAAATTCCAGTAGGCTCCTTTGCACATATCAGCTTTTGTAACAAGCTGATTCCAAAATGAATATGAAAAGAAAAAGCATCCAGAACAGCCTAAACTATTCTTTAAAAAAAGCAAAACATACATGCATACATGACAAATTTGGAGGACCCATACCTCCTGGTTCCAAGACTTACTATAAAGCTACAATAATTAAGACTGTTGGATCATTCCTGAAGAATATATAGGAACAGAATACAGAGACCAGAAAAATCCTACACAAATATAGACTGATAATTTTAAAAAACTATAAAGAAAATTCAGTGGAGAATAAATAGTCTTGTCAGCAAGGGTACTGGAACAATTACACGTCCATATTGAAAAAGACAACATATCAGTGAAGTCACATGGTTCTCGACTTTTTCTGTCTCACTTACTTGTATTTTGCCTAGCATAATAATCTCAAAATCCATCCCTGTTGTCGCAAATGGCAGTATTTCATCTTTTCTTATGACAGAGTAGTGTTCCATTGTGGACATACACCACAACTTCTGTATCCAATCATTTATCAAAGGACACTTCGGTTGTTTACATGTCTTGGCCACCATAAATAAAGCTGCAATAAACATCGGAGCACATATATCTTTATGGATAAACGTTTTCAGATTTTTGGGGTATATACCCAGGAGAGGGATTGCTGGGCAATATGGTAATTATATTCTTAATTTTTCTTTTCCTTTTCTTTTTTTTTTAAGGAGGGTGCAGCTCACAGTCGCACATGAGAGGATCGAACCAACATCCTTGGTGTTGTTAGCACCATGCCTTAACCAATTGAGCTAACCAGCCAACCCTCGTAGTCTTAATTTTTTGAGAAACCTCACTGCCTTCCATAGTGGCTGCACCAATCTGCATTCCCACCAACAGTGTATGAGGGTTACTTTTTCTCCACATCCTTTCCAATACTTGTTATTACTTATCTTGTTGATGATAACCATTCTAACTGGGGTGAGGTGATACCTGATTATGGTTTTTATTTGCATTTATTTGATGATTCGTGATGTTGAGCATCTTTTCATATGTCTATTGACCATCTGTATGTCCTCTTTGGAGAAATCTCTACTCAGGTCCTCTGCCCGTTTGTTAATTGGATTGCTTGTCTTTTTGTTGTTGACTTGTACGAGTTCCTTATATATTTTGGATATTAGCTCCTTATCGGAGGCGTTGTTTGCAAATATATTCTCCCATTCTGTTGGTTGCCTCTTTGTTTTGTCAATGGTTTCTTCTGCTTTCAGAAGCTTTTTAGTTTGATATAGTCCCATTCATTTATTTTAGCTTTCACTTCCCTTGCCTTTGAGATCAAATTCATAAAATCATCTTTGAACCCAAGATCCATAAGTTTTCATTTTCCTTAAAATGTATGTGTTTAAGTTTGTATACTGATATCTTTTTTTATTTCTGATTTAATAGTCCTTAATTTGTATAATAAACACAAAAACATTTTTATGCCAAGAAAAAATGAAAAGAAAAAGACAAAATGAATACATATCTCACAAAAATTAACTCAAATGAATCATAGCCCAAAATTTTAAAATACAATCACAAATTTTTTAGAAGAAACCATTGAACAAAATCTTCATGATGGTGAGTTTGGCAACATATTTTTATATATGACAAAATGATAATTTATAGAAGAGCAAATGATAAATTGGACTTTATCTGAATTAAAAGAACTTCATTCTTTAAGGAAATGAAAATGCAAGCCACAAACCAGATGAAAATATTTGCAATTCAAATATCTGGTAAATAACTTATATTTGAGATTTAGAAAGAACACTTACAACTCAACAAAAAGAAAAAAAAAAAAACATTAAAAAATGAGCAGAAAAGAATATGAACAGAAACTTCACCAAAGAATATATTCAGATGACAAACACAATAAAATAAACTCAACAACATCAGTCATTAAGGAGATGAAAATTAAACTTACAAAGAAAGGCCACTATCTACCTATTAGAATAACAATAAAGAAAAAAATAAATGAATAAAAGCATGAATTCCTGGAAGTATGCAGAGCAAGAGGAACTCTTATCCATTTTGGTGGAAATTAAATTTCCACTTTGGAAAACAGTTTATTTTCTTATAAAGATAAACAAGGACTTACCATCATATGACTCAGAATTCCCACTTCTAGATATGTACCCAAGTGAGTTGAAAATATATTCATACCAATATCTATATTAGAATGTATATAGTAATGCTATTCATAGTTGCCTAAAACTAAGAGCAACAAAGATGTGCATTCACATTACCAACATGTTGAAGATTAAATTTAAAAAAACAAAACTGTTTTAAACCATACAATGTAATACCATGCAGTAATTCAAAATAAAAGAACTATTGATTCACATAACATGGATAATTCTTAAATTCACTTTGCTCAATAAAAGAAGCCAGGCTCCCAAAGCTACATATTGTATAATTCCATTTACATGAAATTCTGGATAAAGCAAAACTATAAGAATAGAAAAGGGACTAGTGATTAAGATGGAAAAGAACATAGGAGTGGTTTACTAAAAAGAATCTGTACAATGGGACTCTTAGGGAGATGGAAGTGTCTGTGGTCTGTATGCATGACTATATACATTTATCAAAACCGATGTAACTTCACACCACAGAGAGGGAACATTACATATTCAATTTGAAAAATCAACCAGTATATCAGGGATCCCAGAATGAAATGCAGATGACGACAAATGATTATATCAGTCTCAAAAATGCATGATGAAACCTCACTGAAAGAGGTGGAAAAAAGGGAGTTAATCTTAGCAAATTTGGAAACAGTGTTTTAACTGGATTTTAAAAATGTCTTTTCAGTTATACTGAGGTATAAATGACAAATAAATTTGGAAGATATTTAAAGTGCACATGGTAATGATTTGATATACATATCCATTGAGAAAGGATTCCTCCCATTTAGCTAATTAACACATCGTGAACTTTTTTTTTCTTTCTTTCTTTTTTTTGACTTAATATATCATATAGACATCGTCTCATGTCAGTATACCTAGCTTTACCTCATTCTATTTATTTTTCTTTTTTTTAAGTTAAATTTACTGGAGTGAAAATGGTCAGTAAAATTACATAGGTTTCAAGTGTACAATTCTATAATACATCATCTATATATCACATTGTGTTAACTGGATTTTTTTTTTTTTAAAAAAAAGGCTAAAGACAAAAGAAACAGTAAATAAATGCTATACTCTAGTTGGTAAACTTGTTCATCAGTGGATTATAAATCAGTAACTGTGAATCTTCTCTGTATGTATGCCAGGGTTGAACAAATAAGTAAATAAATTGTAAATAATGGGAACCAGGCTGTTCACTTTCGGTGAAAGAAGTTACAAATAAGCGAGGTCCCAGGGAAGGGCTATAATGGGCCCTTTGGTGTTGGATTGGATTAGAGTCCGAGAACTGAGTACAAACATAGATATAGATATAGATATAGATATATAGATATAGATATAGATATATAGATATAGATAGATATAGATATATAGATATATATAGATATAGATAGATATAGATAGATATAGATAGATAGATATAGATAGATAGATAGATATAGATATATATATAGATATATGGAGGGGAGAGAGAGAGAGAGATACTGGGGGTGCGAAAAAAAATGTATACAAATGGACACTTTGGTAAACGTTGCTCAAGCAGTAGTTCACCATAATCAGAAGTGTCTGTATGCTGATGGTATCCACTTCAAGCACCTCTTGTAATTGCAGAAGTCAAATGTGACATGTATTCATCTTTTGTTATTGGTGTATGCTGAGTATTACAATTTTAATACAGGTGTTTCCTTTCTTGAATGTGTATACATTTATTCGCATTCTCTGTATACACACAAACACACACACACACACACACACACACACACACTATCTCACAGAGAGATCCTGAAATAAAGATATGCATGTATACATCGGTTAATAAACATACAATTTTTTTTTTCTAGCTTGGACAATTGAAAGGACCTAAAAGTACTGACACCCCAGTAGCAATAAGCATATCTAGCACCCATGCCTTAGTTTTAAAATATCATTCTCTAATAAAAAGAATGAGGTTTTCTGAGAACTGGCAGATTCTAGGATAGGGGCAAGATAAATATGAGTCTGGTGCATAGTATAGTGCCGGAATGAGGAGATTACTCAATTAAATAAACAAGCAAATAAACAACTTCAAAACAAATGAAAAGAATGAGAGCTGGTCATAAGAAAACAAGTACTATCCAGAAAGAGCTCCCAACATCCAAAGTTGGAACAATTCAAACAGCACAATAAATACAATTGTGTTGTATTATAGCCTACAAAATAAAATATAGCCATGAGTCCATAATGATATAAATAAAGACGTTAATAAATGAACGGGGGAAGAAACATTCTTCCTTATAGAATTCTAGCAAGGAAACTTGAAAATTACCAGCAGAACATCACAATACTAATTGATGCAGGAAAGATCCATGGATGAATGCTAAAACAGTAGAAACTTTAAGGAGAAACAGGATATTTGTATAGTTTGAAAATTCATTCTTCAAAGTATTTATCAATCGTTGTGGATGATTTATTTTGTTCACAAATTCTTTGATACTCTTCTGACCATGAGAACCCAAATTCTTAAGTGGGTTCTCATTTTTAATGAACAGAATGAATAGTCACTCATTTTAATGAATAGAAAGGTAAAAATAGTAACATTGGAGTGCAGAGACCTGGCAGACAGCACTCTAACCAAGTTGATGGGATGAAGACAATCACTTCACTTTTGTAGTATTCTTCCTAAACAGTCTCATTGCTCAGTAGAAAATATCAGACACACCCAAGCTATGAAACATCCTATAAACAACCTACCTGCTCAGTACTATGCAAAAGCATTAAGGCTGTGACAAACTAGGAAACACAGGAAATTGTCATACATTGGGAAAGATGAAGGGCGCATTATGGAGAAAATGAGGATAACATTATGGCTAAAGATTACGTGGTTTCTGGATTGGATCCAGGAAAAGAAAAAAGAATATTAGAGGGAAGGTCAACATTGTCTTCTTTTTATTTAACTTGGTAGAATATATAAATGATAATTTCTTAGTTTTGATAATTGTACAGTGGCTATGTAAGAGGGAATCTATGCTGTGGGGAGGGCATATGGAACACTCAACTATTTTTCAACTCTTCTGTAAATCTAAAACTATTTCAAATATGTATAACATGTTAAATAATTTCTTCAGTGTTCAAATATACATATTTGCATCCTTTGTCTTATAAATAATTCTATGGTGATCATTTTGTTTATATCATTTGGTTCGATTACATCTCTACATTAAAATGTGGTATAATGCTGCTTTTTAATTTCCTGATATTTTATGTTTTAAAAACTAAGACCAAAGAGGAAAACAAAAATATCAAACTTAAATATATATTAATAGGTTCTGGTGTTTAACTTTAGCAAGCTGACATAAGAATCCGGAGTGAGTATTAGTAGAAAAAACTTGGATAAAGTAATTAAGCACCTGAAGGAAAGTGACAAAATTCTAAAAGTAGAGGTCTCATATCCATCCGTTAAGTAAGCACATTTTCTGAGTTTCTGTAGGTGAGGAAGGTGAGCATTTCTTACAAATAATAAAACACTGAAGAGAGGCCCAAGTTTGTGAGCGAGAGTATCCATCTCCATTTCATGTGCATTATATGTCAGCAAAACTAAACCATAATAAAAAGGGAGTTCATAAAGAAACTAATAAATGCAGAGAAAATATAAATTATTATAGCTATAGTAAGCTGAAATTCACATCCTACCCCACCCCCAGAAGATATTCATGTCTTAGTTCTTGGAACCTGTGATGTGACTTTAAATAGCTTTTTTTGTTTGTTTAAACTGAGTGGTGGGTGTCTTTGCAGATATTGAGATGGGGAGTTTATCATGGCTTATCTGGGTGGGCTTTAAATGCCATCAGTGTATACTTATTAGAGGAAGACAGAGCAATATTAAACACAAAGAGAGGAGAAAACAGTGTGCAGATGGAGCAGAATGAGATTTGAAATGCTGGCTTTGAAGATAAGACTAAAGTAGCTACATACAAATCAACAAATTCTGTAGCCACCAGAAGTTTGAAAAGGCAAGGAACAGATTCTCCCCTAGAGCTTCGGGGGAGAGCATGGCCCCACTCACATCTTGATTTCATCACTCTGATCATTACTTCCAGCTTCTGCACTCCAGAACAATATAGAAGAGAATGCATTTCTGTGGTTTTAAGACCCCAAATTTGTGGTAATTTGTTATAGCAGCAAGCCACAGGAAACAAATACAGCAAAATATTTTAAAAGACAGTTGAAATATATATTCTAAAGTGCTATTAATTAAAATATGCTTTATCAAAGAATTATTTTTTCCATTTTAAGCAAAAAAAAAATTGAAGAACCATTTCACTGAATTAATAAGTCAATAATTGAAAATATATAGAAGCAATATAAGTAAATAATATAGAATTAGTCATGAAGTATAAAAAATCAACATAACCATAAAACAGATAAATATAAGAGCTTTTTATTGAAAAATCTAAAAATCTACTAATTTATAAAATATACATATATAATTATAGATATATAATCGTATAAAAATAATATTATGTCAATAGATTATATATAGTTAATATATTATATAAGAAAGAAAACCAAACAAAACAGGAATAGCAGACAGAAAGGGGTAGATAATAAAATTACAACATTACAATCAAGCAATAAAGTGGCAAGGTAAATTCACAGTGATCATTAAGGAGAGAATTACTTGCATTACATTAAAATTTTCCAAAGACCAGAAAATTGTGTGTCTGTGTGATAAAATACCCTGTCAGACATCACGATGTTCTTTAAGACTTTAACAAGAAGGGTGGCAAAATGTAATACTAGTCACTCCTAACAGAATAAGTCACTTTAAGTCACTGATGGAAGCTATTTTCTAAGGAATGGATATAAGGGCCCTTTGAAGCACTGAAGGCACAAATGGAAGTGTAAATAGACTGTTTTTTCAGGAGATTCATGAAAAGAAAAAAGAATGTCAGAATTTGAAAGAAACATCAGAGGAAAGGGCATATTTTCTTTCTACAGTAAATTCAAATGGAAACACTAAGTTTAGAGACAACCAGGATTACTAGAGGAACATTCCAAACACAGCAGAAGTAAAGTGAGGCTATGATACCCCCCACCCCCACCCTCACACACACCTCTTAATCTAGTCAAAAGACAGACTTTCATACAAAGGGTGTCAAAAAAATATATACACATTTTAAGAAAGGAAAAGTGTATTAAAACTGTAATATTAAATATATACCGATAACAAAACATGAACACAAGTCACATTTGATGTCTGCAATCACAAGAGGTACTCAAAGTGGTTACCATCAGCATCCAGACACTTCTGATTACGGCAAACTACTGCCTGAGCAATGTTGACCAAAGTGTCCACTTCTATACATTTTTTTGACATCCCCAGTATTTAGTTTGACACCACAAGGTAAACAACACCCTTAGGAAAAGAAATCACAGGTTGGAGATGATCATATTCTTCATTTCAGTTTGAATCTTGCTAACCATCAAATTCTGTAGCTGTGCTATAATGTATCAGTGTTTCTTTTAAATATACTAAATGAACGGAAATTTATTCAATTATTAATGGCATTGTTTCAATCTCATGTTGGTTTCAGTTCTACCTTGTTTTAGAGACTGAAACTAGGAAGTTAAACACCGATTCAAAAATAAATAGTAAAGAGCTTTAGAATGCAACACTTTATACATTTTATTTCAAAAGTGCCTTTTTTCATTGAGAGTACACTTTTTATTGCCAGGTAGGAAAAAACAGAACTGTGCAATTAGTTGAAAATCAGTTTAGATGAAGATTTTAAAAATGGTTGGAGTAAAATGTATGCAGAGTAAACACTGTGAGAAAAAAAAAAAAAATCAATACTTGTTTCCAGAGAAGGAAATGTCTCTTGTCATGTCTGTTTACATTTCATTGCACTACATTATGTGGTTCGAAATGACTCTTAACTTATACCAAAAAAATGAGACATTTTAGAAAACAAATACAAGGCATAATTTTCAAGAAACACATTTTTCATCAAATTGTTCTTACTTGAGAAATAAATGGATGAACACAGATTTTGTCATTGCAATGATCCAAATCATGATATAGTTTGAAGTGTACCCACAAATACAAACTTAAAGGATAACATACAGTAAGGGTAATATTAAAACTAAGTCTTAGATATCACTGATATATTCTGAGTAATTTTCTTTATAAACAGTCTTGCACTGTATTTGAAGAAATCAATTTTAACTAAACATAAAAAATAGTATTTAATTTTTATAAAAATGAGTAGAAACTGTCCATAAATCGGTGATTAATTTGGAAAAACAAGTTAGAGAGTGATATTCAATATTCAGCATATATTTTAAATATAATTTAAAAAGTTAGAAAAATTAAAAGTATAAGTGCAAACAAGAAGAGGGAATTTGTAATGTATGCAATTAAAAAAGAGTCATTCCCTAGAATATATAAAGTAGCTCTAAATATAAAACATGAGAAAAAAGACAAACGTTCAGTTAAAAAGGTCAATATAAGTAGGTAATTCACAGTAAAGGAACAGAAATAGTCAATATATATGGGGGGAGGGGCGAACATACCACCTGTACTCAGCAAAATAAAACTTGAAACAAAATATGGGATTTTAGTTTGCTTAACCGGGCAATGAAATCAAAGTTGGTAAATATTAAATATGCATTATTTAGTGGGAAGGTAAAAGGAAAACCATACTACTACTGGAGGAAAAAAAAAAAAAAAAGATGTATCAAAATTGTGTGGCAATTCAGATCACCTGGTAAAATTAAAATTTTGTCTATTCTACAGTCCAACCACTGTTCCTTTGTCTAGGAATACACACAGGGAAACCCTTACGAAAGGCCTAATGCCTAAGACTCCAATTCAAAGGTGTTCAATGATGTAAATTCAATATTCTAAAAGAGTAAAACTAATAAACAAAATACAGCATATGTATACAAAGGAAAATATCAAATAGAAAGAATTAAAAAGCTTGACATTTATTAACAAAGCTAAATCTCCAAGATTTTATGTTTAGTAAAAAAAGCAAGATTAAGAATACAACAATTGATGTAACACTTTCAAAGCACAAAGTAAACTCCATATATAATGTATGAATTCAATGTATAACGGCCTAATGTATAATATTGGACTGAAGGATGCACAGCAAGAACATGACGGTGAGAGGGAAACTGAGGTGGTATGGTGGAGTTAAAATGTATCTGTACTTTATTATTTTTACATTGCAAACCAGTGAAATAAATCCAAATGAATATTAGCAAATATAAATCCCAGGATATAAGAACCTCTGTCTCTATCATTTCTATGCTTTTCCATATTTTTTAATGCTCCCAATATAATAAATTTTTAAAAATTCAATGATATCCAAGAATGAAGAATTTTCTTATGAATGCCCATGATTTGAACACTGAAATTATTTAAAAAACTATTTTAGAAATGGTCTTATAGACAATCAGCCTAATTTAAATAATGTTAAAATAAATCAGAATTTTCCTTAAGAGAAACAAAATGGAAAATACCAATAAAATCAGCAAAACTTAGAATAATGTAGACTAAGCTATTTCAAGCATAATTAGAAAACTTAGACAAACTTAGGATGACTAAAGATATAAAAAATATAATCTGAAAACACCATTCTCCCCAGTGAACCTGTTCAGGCCCACTCTCTAATCTTGTTTCTTAAAATCCACTGTGCCATATAATATATCCTAATCATGGGAGTGGCATCTATCATAATTACAGCCATGGGAAACACAGGGGGTGGGGGGAGAGGGGGAAAGGGTGGGGAATCAGGGGAGCCAGTTTAGAATTCGGCCTACCATACCTACAATAATAAGTTGTACAAGGGAGGCAGTAATTTGGTTTACAGGTTTCACTTAGTATTTAACAGTGTTCTCTATATATTCCTGATACTATTAATTAAAAAATAAGATGCATATAATGTATTCTTAGATTTATTTAAAGCTATCTCATTTCAACAATTTTAATAATAAAACAGCAAAAATAATTGCATAAATTTCAGTAATAAAAATTACTTTCCTCATCTTTCTTTGTCATTTTTTTTTAAGATTATTTGAGAAGTTCCGGTCAATTCAAAGTACATGAAAAAGAAATAATGACTATCAATACAGGAAGAGAGGAGAAAAATACAATTCATTGAATGATGTAGCTCTTTATCTGTAAAAGTAAGAAAATTAGCTGAAAAATATTAAAGTAATTTAATAACATTATAATTTGCAAAACTATTATGCAAAACCAGTAAGCAATACAAAAACAATCAGCAGTTCATGACTATAAGAAAGAAAATACCTTATCTGTAGATGCAACAAAACAAAAATAAGTAGTTAGGAATACGCTTAAAAATATTTACTGAAAGTACAAAATTCACCTAAATAATAATAAAAAAAAACCTAAACTACATAGAAGTTCTGACAATTAAGTCCACGAACTTGTTGTAACGATGTTATTAACCTTTTCCTGATGAGGGGGATTATTCATTATGAATTTGTACCAACTGGACAAACAATTAACCAAGTTTACTATTTGGAAGTGCTGAAAAGGCTGTGTGAAAATGTTAGACAAACTGAAATTTTTGCCAACAATTTATGGCTTTTGCATCACAACAATGCACCAGTTCACATGGCACTGTCTGTGAGGGAGTTTTTAGCCAGTAAACAAATAACTGTAAAGAAACACCCTCCCTACTCACCTGATCTGGTCCCCAAAGACTTCTTTCTTTACCCAAAAATAAAGGAAATATTGAAAGGAAGACATTTTGATGACATTCAGGACATCAAGGGTAATATGGTGACAACTCTGATGGACCTTCCAGAAAAAATCCCAAAATTGCTTTGAAAGGTGGACTAGGCACTGGCATCAGTGTGTATCTTCCCAAGGGGTGTACTTCAAAGGTGACCGTAGTGCTATTCATCAGTGAGGTATGTAGCACTTCATCTAGGGTAAGTTCACGAACTTAATTGACAAACTGCATATATACATTCAATGACATAAACTTATTATTTCATTCCAAATTTATCAATCAAATTAAATCAATTAATTCAAATGCCAGTAGGACTGGAAAGTAGAGAGTGTCACAAAGCAATCTTTCTGGGTGAATGTGAATGCTAAACTCTACAAAACATTTTTCAATTTGAATAACAAATATATACTTTCCCCATTTACTAAGTGCACCAGTTAGCACTTAAAACAGTAGGGTGTTAGCCAAGGATCAGAATGGAAAACACATAAAATAAAATTAAGCTAATAAATAAGTGTAGACACTTCATCTT
The DNA here is from genome assembly GCF_057876585.1 of Rhinolophus sinicus. Classification (NCBI taxonomy): domain Eukaryota; kingdom Metazoa; phylum Chordata; class Mammalia; order Chiroptera; family Rhinolophidae; genus Rhinolophus; species Rhinolophus sinicus. Next base: position 19,529,177 of record NC_142503.1, read on the forward strand.
CAACCTTACCCACACACTCACCACCACAGAGTAACACAAACAATGGATTATATATTGGAAGTTAAAATGTAGTACAATAAGAACATATGTGTATATCTCTGTATATGAATTACGTTAATTTCATCTGATTGAAAAAGTTCTAAGAGCTGCAAAAGAGGATGTCATAAAAATGTGAGGTGTGAGGTGAGCCTCTTGATATCTCCCCTGGAATTTACAACAAATTGAACAGCGATAACTCCACAAAGGACTCCCTGCACAGCAGACAGGCAAGATGAAGAGTCTCACTACTGAATTCACCTCAAGCTGGGCAAATTGCACAAGCGGGGAGGAGGGAAAGGAGAAGTGCAGAGATCAAGCCGCGCGGGCGCAGGACACAGACCTAACTCAGTGCTCCGAGCTCGCTGCATCCCGGAACTACCGCAGCTGCAGGAGAGGGAAGAACTCGGACTGCTAGGGTTCCACTTATGTACCACAGGCTGAGGCGGCAGCATATAACATAGCTGAACCCACCGCTCACGGCGGAGACCTCGGAGAAAAGACTTAGGGAAGAAGGCTGAAAACAGTGGATTAAGCACTCACTGCCACAGAGAATGGAAGCCTTAGGCACTGAAACTAGCCACCCCCTCCTTACCCTCTCAGAGCTCACCCCACACCCACCTGCCCAGTGCTAGAAGCAGAACAGTAGCAGTGTCAGATCAAAAGAACAGAATATTTGCACTTCTGAGAAGTAGGGTCCACAGACACAGATTTGCAGCCCAACTAGTTCAGGCAAAGGGGAGGGAACTTGGGAAGCAGGACCGGCTGTGGTGCTGGTCACTGCCATTGCTCTGAGCCACCTCTCACAACCCACCCCACCCCTGTCCCCACCTATCTGGGCAGATCCCTGTAGGAGTAAGCAGAACTGCTGAAACACATGGGCTCTGAATCTGGTGCAGGAAGAGCTTTGGAACTTCAAAAGCTCTCCGCATCCCCACAGGGATGCGGTGCCCTATGACCCAGGTGAACAGTTAACAGAGGTGAAGCCCACCTTCCAAGGAATCCCCCCATTGTGTGAGAAGCTGGAATAGTGCAGAGAAAACATAACACTACAGTGTGGGAGAGGAAAAAAAGGCTGCAGCCAGAGAGAAAATAAAATATTCTACAAACACGGACTGGAAAACAAAAGAAAGACCTCTTCTTATCAACCTGTTGCAGAACCCACTCCTGTAGATGTCTAGGAAGAGAAATAATAAATCATTAATTGCCATGAATAACCAAGACAACAAGACAGCTCAGAAAGAAAGTGAAAAGTCTCCAGAAAATGAACTTTAAGATATGGAAATATGTAGCTTAAATGACAGAGAATTCAAGATTGCAGTTCTGAAAAAAACTCAATGAAATGCAAGAAAACACAGACAGGCAATTTAATGAACTCTGAAACACAATTAAAGAACAACATGAACATTGTATCAAAGAGATTGAAACTTTAAAAAAGAACGAAATAGAATTTCTGGAGATTAAGAACTCAATAGAAGAAATTAAGAATGAAATAGCCAGCTTAGGTAGTAGAGTTGACCAGATGGAGGAAAGAATCAGTGACATCGAAGATAAAAATCTGGAAATAATACGGGTGAAAGAAGAAAGAGACTTGAGACTTAAAAGAAATGAAAGAACTCTACAAGAACTTTCTGACTCCATCAGAAAAAGCAATATAAGAATGACGGGCATACCAGAAGGAGAAGAAAGAGAGAAGGGAACAGAGAGTATATTCAAACAAACAGTCGATGAGAATTTCCCAAACTTTTGGAAAGAACTGGATCCTCAAATCCAAGAAGCAAATAGAACACCTAATTACCTCAACCCCAACAGGCCTTCTCCAAGGCACATTGTATTGAAGCTATCAAAAATCAACGGCAAAGAAAGAATCCTCAAGGCAGCCAGGGAAAAGACGACGGTAAACTACAAAGGAAAGCCCATTAGATTTCTCAGCAGAAACTCTACAAGCCAGAAGGGAGTGGAACCAAATATGCAAACTATTGAAAGAGAGAAATTATGAGCCAAGAATAATATACCCAGCAAAGATATCCTTTAGATATGAAGGAGGAATAAAGACCTTTCCAGACATACAGAAGCTGAGGGAATTTTCTAATACACGACCTGCTTTACAAGAAATACTGAAGGAGGCTGTTCGACCACCATCAACAGGGACAATTTGTGGCAACCAAAACATAAAAAGGGGGAGAGTAAAAGACGGAACCGGAATATGGGAATGCTGAATGTAAGCATGCTGAAGAAAATGGAATACTCTACTCTAAAAAACAAACTTTCTTTTACATAAACTTAAGGGTAAACACTCAAAAAAAAAAAAAAATCCAGAACTGAAATACATATTGTAATAAAAGAAGAAACAGAGGGAAACATCATAGAATACCACCACACAGAAATAATAGACAACAACAAAAAGGCAAAGAATCAATGGAGACACAGTTTTACCAGAAAACTAAAGATAGAATGATAGGAAATCCTCACATATCAATAATCACCCTAAATGTAAGTGGACTGAACTCACCAATAAAAAGGCACAGAGCAGCAGATTGGATCAAAAAACTAAACCCAATCATATGCTGTCTCCAAGAGACGCATCTCAGCTACAAGGTCAAGCATAGACTCAAAATGAAAGGGAGGAAATTGACACTCCAAGCAAATGGTATCCAGAAAAGAACAGGTGTGGCGATACTAATATCAGATGAAACAGACTTCACGGTGAAAAAGGTAACAAGAGTCAAAGACGGACATTTCATAATGGTAAAGGGTACTATACAACAAGAAGACATAACAGTCATCAATATTTATGTCCCCAATCAGGGAGCACCTAAATATACCAAGGAACTACTAACAGAACTAAAGGGAGAAATTGACCACAATTTAGGGTACTTAAATACATCATTGACAGCTATGGCTAGGTCATGCTGCAGAAAATAAATAAAGAAAGAGCAGCCCTAAACGACATATCAAGTTAAATTGACATAATTGACATTTATAGAGCATTTCATCTTAGATCATCAGACTATACATTTTTTTCTAGTGTACATGGAACATTCTCAAGGATATACCATATATTGGGACAGAAAACTAGCCTCAGCAAATTTAAGAAGACTGAAATCATACCAAGCATGTTCTCTGATCACAAGGCTTTGAAATTGGATATCAAGTGCAGAAAGTAATCAGGAAAAACTGCAAACATGTGGAGATTAAACAGCGTACTTTTAAAGAATGACCAGGTCAAAGAAGAAATAAAAGGACAGCTCAAAAGAACATAGAAACAAATTATAATGAAAATACATCCTACCAAAATTTTTGGGATACAGTGAAAGCAGTTTTAAGAAGGAAATTTATATCATTACAGGCCTATCTCAAGAAACAAGAAAAATCCCAGATAAATAACCTCACATTACACCTTAAAAAACTAGAAAAAGAAGAAGAAATGAAACCCAAGGTCAGCAGAAGAAAGGAAATAATAAAAATCAGAGCAGAACTAAATGAAATAGAGAACAAAAAGACAATAGAAAAAAAATTAATGTGACAAAGAGCTAGTTCTTTGTAAAGACTAAAAAAAATTGGCAAACCCTTGACTAGATTCACTAAGATAAAAATAGAAAAGGCATTAATAAACAAAATCAGAAATGAAAGAGGAGAAGTTATCACGGATGGCACAGAAATACAAAGGATCATCCAAGAATACTATAAAGGATCATATGTCACCAAATTCAATAGCCTAGAAGAAATGGACAAGTACTTAGAAACATGTAGCCATCCTATGCTGAATCACAAAGAATTGAAAAATCTAAATCGACCGATCACCAGTAAGGAAATTTAATCAGTCATCTGAAACCTTCCCAAAAGCAAAACTCGGGACTAGATGGCTTAACTAGTGAATTCTACCAAACCTGTCCTACTCAAACTCTTCCAAAAAATTGAAGAAGAGACAATACTCCCTAACTCATTGTATGAGGCCAACATTACCCTGATACCAAAACCTGGTAAGGATAACACACAAAAAGAAAACAACAGACCAATATC